>NC_041340.1:23033399-23228399 GCF_004354835.1 Perca flavescens
GCAGTAAGTTAATGCAGTAGAAAAATCAAGTTTACATTAGTAATGTTTACATTAGTGGGGGGGTCAATACAGTGTCACTCAATCCCTCCTTCACTTACACTTACAGCGACCCACAGATCATGTGTGTACAGGCCTGTATGTGACTTGTAACACTTAAAACCAACTTAAAAATACATGTCTTTTTATTCATCTGTATGCAGATATCATGAGTACACATGTCACATGTCCTTGTAACTTTGTCTTGAATTGCTCTTGTCTAGTTCAAATTTTTTTTAATCTTATTTTTTACTTCTCCTTTTGTCTGTACTTTTTTTCTATTTTTGTGCTGCTGCAACACTCAAATCCTCCCTCTGGGGATCAATAAAGGCTTCTCTTCATACCTCCAGGCACGGTTTATAATAGCAACAGGCCCAATACTGTATATTATACAGCAGTGTTTCTCAAATGGGAGTACACATACCCCTAGGCAAGGCAAGGCAAGGCAAGGCAATTCTTATTTATATAGCACATCTCAGCAACAGTGCAATTCAAAGTGCTTTATAAAACATTAAAAGCAGTTAGAAATGAATACAAAATTAAAAACAGAATACAGGACTATAATTCACAATGTAGTACAATGAATAAAAAAAAGGCAACGTCAAAAAGATAGGTCTTCAGCCTTGATTTAAAAGAGCTGAGAGTTGTTGCGGACCTACAGTTATCTGGAAGTTTGTTCCAAATATGTGGAGCATAAAAACTGAACGCTGCTTCCCCCTTTTTGGTTCTGACTCTGGGGACAGCAAGCAGACCTGTCCCCGATGATCTGAGAGGTCTGGGTAGTTCATAGTATCATATGCATAATTCCTAAAATAATGATGCACTACATTAATGAATGGATTTAATGATTCTCAACATTTGAAATGTAGCATTTAAGTGTTTTTCAGTTACAATATTGTTGTTTTTCTATCAAAAATGTATTGTGCTGGTCAGGGAGGAAAAAAATCAAAAGGGGCACATTATTTATAAAAGTTTGAGAATCACTGTTATACAGTAAAAGGTCTGCTGGCATTATTCTTAATAGGCTTTGCTGAAAACCTTAAAATGAAAACATAAATATACCCAAAAAAAACTATATAATCAGATCAGGAATGAATTTTCTGAAATGCATGACATCACAATCACTGTTACTGTTTTATGAATCACTAATATTTTAAAAGTAGTACAAGCCTTATTAATAAAATAATAATAATCCCGATTTGTTTATTTGTATTGTTGATCTGAATCTGCAAAGTACTAAAGCTGTCAGATAAATGTAGTGGAGTAAAGCAGCAGAAAATACTCAAGTTGTCTAAAATTTTAGTAAATGTACTTGATTACTTCCCACCGCTGAGTGTGAGAATTTTTATTGAAACCACATGCAAAATGTACCACACAACATAATTTGATTAAAATCAAACACCTTTTTGTATAGAAGCCAAGGCCAGTTATACAGTAGGTTATTAATTATACAGATAGACTTCTTAATAATATATCAATAATCATTAGAGCTAGCAATGATTCTAAAATAAACGGTGACCTTTTTTCATAAACAGGTCACCAGTAATTATTCCAGATCAAAATGGCATCCTCCCAATATACTGTACTTTTATTATCTCTGGAAACAGATGCAAAAATCTAATTACATTTTTATTTATTTGTTCAGTGAGCTTGGAGAATAGACTGTAAACCACAGAAGACCTGTTCACCCCGTTATGGTGGGATTATGAAATTTAATAAAGCATCAACGTCTAAAATTGAAGCTTGACAAAAGTTGTGTTCTCAGTGGAATAACAGTGTGTTGATCTGTTCAAGAGGTCTTCTGTTGCATGTTCAATACCAAATTGTCCTTCCTCTTAGAGCTTGACCTCCGACCTTCTGCAAGTATTTCCCATGGCTCTTTCTGTCTGGACTCCTCGTCTATTGCATTCCATGTGTCACCAGCGCTCTATGTCAAACATGAGGCACGCCACACCTGTTGTTTTGACCAAGCGACACAGTGTCAAAGCGTTGTAACTGTAAATGGAGTTTCCATTTGAAATCTGAGTAAGAACAAAAAACCCTTTTAAAAATAGTCCCATGTTATTCATAGCATTGTGATGTGCTAGTATTTTCCTCTTGTATCATGCAGTGCTGGAAAGTAACCAAGTGTTTATTCAAGTACTGTGCTTTGTTGTACTTTTTGTAAAAATTTGAAAGTATAGGCTACTTGAGTACTTTTATTTTATGCTTCTGTATATACTTCAACACTAAATTTCAGGGGGAAATATTGCACAATTTGTCCATTTATCCATTGCATTTATTTAACAACTAGAGTTACTTTTCAGAAAATACAATGCCCTGTTGAAGGAAAAGTGTGACATCTTGAGAAATATGCTTATTCGCTTTATTGAGTGTTAGATGAGAAGATTGACACCACTCGTAACACACTGACCAGACGGCCGACCCTCGGCAGAAAAGGCAGTTGGACTGATCAGTCTCCCCGAGTTGGTCAAAAAAGTGCCTCGGAACACACCAAAGCAACGAGACATGTATTGTCGCCCAAAAATGAAAACCGGCAGCTGATTGGACGAACGTGTCACGTGGGTCTGATTTCTCCGGAAATTCAAAGACAAACTTGTTCGGAATACAATCTCATATTGTAATAAAATAGTTCACCGAAACGTGTTTCTGAAAACATTTTAAGCAAGAAATAGGCCATGCAGTTGCTGAATCTGTCTTCATTTCAAATCGACAAAGGTCAGTTTAAAAGATTTTCGTCAAATCTTGAGAGACTCTAGTCACGCTCATTCTGCTGCCTGTTTCCGGGTTAGCGCTCTACCAATCAGATGGGTCATTTGAGTCCGACTGCCGGCAGTGCCCGCCCCGCCTATTAGGTCAAATCAGCCAAAATGAAGGACGACGGCCCCTCGGATGGAGGATGGCACGGAATACACCGACTTGAGTCACTGGCCTCGCTTGACTGTCCAATGGCCGATTATTGGCTTGGTGTGTCTCAGGCTTTAAAGTGTGCGTGCTAACTTACCTTAGCACAAAGACTGGAAACAGGCAAACAGCTAGCCTGGCTCTCTGCAAACGTAACTAATTCTACTAACCAACAACTCTAAACTCACTAATTAATAGTCAAATCTCGATCGCTTAATCTTCTTAATGAAGGTTTATGTGTCAAGTGTAGCTCTTGACAGCAATGCAAATTAGCTTATTTTGCAAGATTAATAAAGAACTATTTGAGGCATAAAGGGTAAAATCATCCAATATTTCACTATTAAAGCAAAGATTTGAGGAAAGTCCAAAACACTTGTGTTTGATGTGTGTGTGTGTGTGTGTTTTTTCTTTTATTGTTCCCGCTCATTAGGGGTCCAAGCCCGAGTCTGGAAGATCCGGCAGTAGCAAAGCTACGCCGTTCGTTGTGGAACCCTATTGCTTTTCGAAGGTTTCTTATTATTTTTCCGCCGATAAAACAGATGCTACAGCCTAAACCGTACATGGTGTGTGTGTGTGTGTGGGAGGGGGGGAAGGGGGCTGTTTTCAGGACTGGTCCAGATCCCTGCAGGGACATCGGACAAAAAAATGCAGCAAACGCGTTTGGCCTTATAACTCCCAAACCATACATCACACATTAAAAATACACATATCCTCACGTTCCCTGAATTCAGATGAATCTCCTGATATAGGCCACGCCCATTTCCGCCTAGAATTCTTTTTGCGTGAAAAATTGCGATTTATTGTAAACCTGCTTTTTCTTACTCCTCCTAGACCGTGCAACTGATCTACATGAAACTTGGTACGTAGCATCTCCAGACCGACCTGACAAAAAGTTATCAAAAGAATTTTTGTCGGATGAAAATTGCATAAATTACGCACAAACAAATTTGTGTAGCTAACTACAAAGACACAAACGTTGTCACATCTCGGCCAAAATAAATGGTATCATCGCGAATCTTTAGATTGTTGTTTGTCATGACCCTCTAAGGCTCCCCAACCAATTTTACAAATTGCTACAAGTACAAAAAGTTTATATCTCATGAACGGTTCATCCGATTTTTACGAAATTTTGAGTGTACCATCTCGGCCCACTCCTGAGGCAAAGCCTACAGTGGGGTACTGATTCGTCAAAGTGGGCGTGGCCTATGGGACCCAGGTTTGGATTCACCACTTACACTAATGTGAGCAACTTAAAATTTACAGTGTAGATGTACAATGGTTCATGGACCTTACCTACCAAACATTACACACATGGACCACTAGGTGGCGCTATAATCATGTAAAACGTGTTTTTGCCTATAACTCCCACAGTCTACATCGCATATTAGAAACCCTTATATCCACGTGTTCGTTGAATCCATCTGAGTCTGATGATATAGGCCACGCCCATTTGCGCTAAGAAGTTTTTCGTAATATCGCGCAATGCGCAAAACAAACTTTTTCTATCTCCTCCTAGGCTGTGCGAGCTATTGGCACGAAACATGGTAGATAGCATCTCAATACGGACCTGACCTAAAGTTATCAAAAGAATTTTGCTACGTTACACCATTCACAATTTACAAGCAAACTTTCGTAGCTAGCCACAAAACATGAACGTTAGCATATCTCGGCCAAATTAATAGGTATCAGAACAAAACTTATTGTTGTTCGACATCCAACTCCGAGCCTCCCTACCAAATTTGGTGAAAATTGGCCGTTAGGGGGTGCTGTAATGAACGTAGAGGCCTTTTGGCAAATATGTCAATGCATTTAAATGGGAATAATTTGCAATGGAAATATCTCTGCTGCAGTAAATGCTATCATCACAAAACTTGAGATTATTGTTCGACATGCCACTCTGCGGCTCTCCACCAGATTTGGTGATGATCGCCCCTTAGGGGCGCTATAATTGAGGTAGAAGTGTTTTGGAATTTTACTTAATGAAGAGGAAATTTGCAATTGCATTTCACTACAGACTTTGGACCTCGCACTTGGTCAAATTTCCTGAATTTTTTTATTTCCTCAAAATTGGATAAGCCAAATGACAACGTTCCTCAAAAACAATTTCCCCAACCGAACGGTAAGCAATCTTCCTCTTCTTTTCCATGTCCATCTGAAACCGACAATGACTGTTTTGTTCCTGTAACCGGCCATCCACACCCCCCCCACTCCTCGTACGCTCTTCCCCACAACCACAGTAATTATTGGGGATTCCATCACTAGAGACTTAAGATTTCATAATGCTGTCACACACTGTTTTCCTGGAGCCAAAGTTGCAGACATCCTGGCTAAAGTTGTGGACCTGAAACCCTCATTCCCGACCACTATTAAACGCATCGTGGTCCATTGTGGACATAATGACATGTCCAATCAGATTCAATTCAATTCAATTCAGGAGTGTAAGCGCACAAGGCGAGACTTTACCACTCTCATTGAGGCTTTAAAAAGCACTGGGAAGTCGGTTTTTATTTCGGGCCCACTTCCATCTTGAGGTTGCAGATCATGCCTTTTTAGCAGGCTACTCTCCCTTAACACCTGGCTCCAGCTCACATGCAGCATTCACAAGATAGGTTTTATTGACAATTTTAATCTGTTTTGGTAACGGGGCTCCCTGTTCAGCAGGGATGGGATTCATCCCAATACACGCGGAAGCCAGATGCTACATGGAAATTTACACCACGCCCTGTGTACTCAGAGCTATGATTGACTGTTTGCATTCCTCATGTCATAATAATACTCAAATTCCACGAGGCTCAGGCCGAGGAGAGTGAGTTGCTGCCATATTTAACTCAAGCCTGTTAATTAATCCTAAATCTAAACTAAATTATACCTCGTTTGAAAGCCTTGTTCTTAATCTTCAACATCCAACATGGAAAACAGTACAGCCAATTATATTTGCTGTTATTTACCGAGCACCAGGGCCGTATTCGGAATTTTTATCTGAATTCTCTGAGTTTTTATCATGTGTAGTCCTTCAATCAGACAAAGTACTCATTGTAGGTGATTTTAATATCCATGTGGACGTTGACAGCAATAGTCTTACTACTGCTTTCAATTCACTCCTAGATTCAATTGGTTTCAGTCAGAGTGTGCATGAGGCCGCGCACTGTTTTAACCACACCCTCGACCTTGTGCTAGAATATGTCATCAAAATTGAAGATTTAATAGTATTTCCACAGAATCCTTTATTATCAGACCATTTTTTTTTATTAACTTTCGAATTCTTACTACCAGACTATACGAAATTAAATAAAAGTTCAAATTTAAGGAAAATATTCCAACAGCATTTAACTCAGTGTCATGCCTTAATACAAGAGAGGACCTTTATGTTAACTTTTGTCCTCCTCCTAAATTGATAATTTTGTAGACGCTGCTACGGCCTGCCTACGGACAACTTTGGACTTGGTTGCTCCTGTCAAAAAGAATATGATGAAGCAAAGGAAGAATAGCTGTGATAAAACCGATTCTGAAAAAACCCACCCTATATAGCCAACTATAGACCTATATCTAACCTTCCCTTTCTCTCCAAAATTCTTGAGAAGGTAGTCGCTAATCAATTGTGTGACTTTTTACATAGAAATAGTCTATTTGAAGACTTTCAGTCAGGATTTAGAATGCATCATAGCACAGAGACGGCACTGGTGAAAATTACTAACGACCTTCTAACTGCTGCTGACAAAGGACTTTTCTCTGTACTTGTCTTATTAGATCTTAGTGCTGCATTCGACACTATTGACCATACCATCCTGTTACAGAGACTGGAACATTTAGTTGGCATTAAAGGAATCGCACTAAGCTGGTTTAAGTCCTATTTCTCTGAGCGATCCCAATTTGTTAATATTAACGATAAACCTTCCAAGTACGCTAAAGTTAGCCATGGCGTTCCTCAATGCTCAATGCTTGGACCAATTCTATTCTCTTTATATATGCTTCCTCTAGGCAATATTATTAGGAAACACTCAATTAACTTTCACTGCTACGCAGACGACACCCAATTATATCTGTCAATTAAGCCAGAGGAAAGCGGTCAGTTAGCTAAACTTCAAGCGTGTATTAAAGATATAAAATCCTGGATGACCTACAATTTCCTGATGTTAAACTCAAACAAAACTGAAGTTATTGTGCTGGGACCCAAGCAACTCCGAACTTCATTATCTAAAGATATAGCTAACCTAGATGGTATTGCCCTGTCCTCCACCACTACTGTCAGAAATCTAGGAGTTATTTTTGATCAGGATATATCCTTTAACGCCCACTTAAAACAAACCTCAAGAACAGCCTTTTTCCATCTTCGCAACATTGCCAAAATAAGGAACATCCTATCCCAAAACGACGCTGAAAAACTAGTCCATGCATTCGTTACTTCCATGCTACTGTAATTCCTTACTATCAGGTTGCTCAAATAAGTCCCTTAAGACTCTCCAGCTGACCCAGAATGCTGCAGCATGTGTTCTGACGAGAACTAAGAAAAGAGACCATATTTCTCCTGTACTAGTTTCTCTGCATTGGCTTCCTGTAAAATCCAGGATTGAATTTAAAATCCTCCTCCTGACCTACAAAGCTCTAAATGGTCTAGCACGATCATATCTAGAAGAGCTCGTAGTACCTTACTGTCCCACTAGAGCAGTGCGCTCCCAAAATTCAGAGCTACTTGTGGTTCCTAGAGTCTCTAAAAGCAGAATGGGGGCCAGAGCTTTCAGCTACCAGGCTCCACTCCTGTGGAACCAGCTCCCAATTTGGGTTCGAGGGGCAGACACCGTCACCACATTTAAGAATAAACTGAAAACTCTCCTCTTTGATAAAGCTTATAGTTAGGGAGTGAGGAGTTGCAGCGTCCGCCTAGCCCGGCCCACCTGCTTCTCTTCATAGTCATCCGATTCATCTATCATATAATCAATAATAAAGTGAGAGTAGAGGGAGGCAGGCCAGTACAGCCCGATCCGTTTGGGGAGAGTTCAAGCCCGATCCGGCACCTTTCTTTAACCTGCCTCTCTTAGTTATGCTATTATAATTCTAGACCGCCGGGGAAGTTCCTTCCTTATATGACACACTGAGCTGCTCTCTCATCTCTGTTTTCATTTGTTTCCTTTTGTGTGCATCCTTGTCCCAGAAAAGCTTGTTACTAACCTAGCTCTGGGGAGTTTACTCCCCGGAGTCCTTATGTTTCTTCTTCACAGAGCTACGCTCTGCGATTCCCTGCAATGTCCGGCTGCGTCCTGCTGCGTCCTGCCGCGTCCACTGCATCCACCCATGCTCTGCTGTCCCACGTTACATCCCGCAACGCCCTGCTGTGCCCTGCTATTACATGAACTACAACGACTACCATTTTAGTCACTGTTCCATTATCTTTATTATAACTAGTATTGACACTGTTCATCACACCCCCAACCAGCCCCGTCAGACACTGCCTATCAAGAGTCTGGGTCTGCCGAGGTTTCTTCCTAAAAGGGAGTTTTTCCTTGCCACTGTCGCAATAGCCACTGCTAATGCTTGCTCTTGAGGGAATTACTGGAATTGTTGGGGCTTTGGAAATTATAGAGTGTGGTCTAGACCTACTCTATCTGTAAAGTGTCTTGAGATAACTCTTGTTATGATTTGATATTATAAATAAAATTGAATTGAATTGAAATAATCCCCTGTGCCTATACCATTCAGTCTAAAAAATAAAGAAAAAAATCTGACGTAATCGTCACCATCATCTCCATTTCTTGCTCTAATTGGCTGCGTTAGACCCAAGACACCTAAAACCTCCTCGTAGTATTGTGACCCTCAGCCCATCGGGACATGTTACACATCATATGCATGAGAACACAGGCAGTGCTAAACCCAATGCATAAATCCATTAGAAGATTTGCTAGTGGGGCAGCAGGCCCACTGTAAGACCCCTGTAAAATGCAATGATGTGTAAGAGCTGTATAATTCCTCTGTGCAAAGAGGGGCATTATTTCTGACTTCATCCAGCGGGGCAAAAAAACAATCATGTCACGCTGTAGCCTAGGGCCTTATAATGCCTCACTCCTCATCCATTGTGTGAAGACCCTCTCTGAGCAAGCCTCTCCCTCTGGGAGAATAGTGGGAGTAGCCAGGGAGATTCAGCTCACCTTTCTCTAGGTGGAGGAGAGGGAAGTAAGAAAGTAAAACATTGCTGTGAAGGGATAGGAGTATCATATCATGTCCTCATACAATTTCAAGTTTATGCCTCATTCCCCTTATGCTTGGTCCAGTTCGGGCAATAAAATCTCAGTGCCATCACGTGGATGCTGCAAGGAGCACTGCAGATCTCTCTTTAACAAAATACATTCTGAGATTTATTTCCCTATATGACAGTACATGGCTGAACTTGACTTGGCTGTAGAAAGAAAGTAGCAGCTAAAGCAAAAGCAAACAGAAGACAATGTAAGCCACAGAGTCATAGTCACGTGTGTGTGTGTGTGTGTGTGTGTGTGTGTGTGTGTGTGTGTGAGAGAAATTGGCAGACTAAAGTCATGAGTAATGATGGACCATAAGCGTCAGGCAGCATGGACAGATGATGCTGTCCTTGAACATAACTAAAAGAAAAATGTCTCCACAAGCTATTGCCCTTCATATTACAACACAGGCAAAATGACAGACAGTGTGGATGGATAGACTAGACATTTCAGCTATTTAAAAAGAATCCTGGACTCTTTTTTTGTACTTTGATTTATCCACTAAGAAATATGAGTTGTGTCACATTCTTTTCTATCAATATGTTTAAGGAAAAATGCCAACTACTATTTTACAAAGACACTTTGTATCTTTATGAGTTATCCAACATAGAATTTGTGCAAAATCTAATTTCTATGCTAAACAAAGCCTGCATTACACTGTGGTTCTAATATTAATTTGTTTATGCCCGAGTGGAAATTTCAGTAGCATGGAAATCTTCTTTCAGCACTACGGCTCAGTGTGTCAAAATTACAAGTTGTGGTTTTATGAGGAGTTATATACAGTACAGGCCAAAAGTTTGAACACACCTTCTCAGTCAATGCGTTTCCTTTTTATTTTCATGACTATTTACATTCTCACTGAAGCCATCAAAACTATGAATGAACACATATGGAATTATGTACTAAACAAAAAAGTGTGAAATAACTGAAAACATGTCTTATATTTTAGATTCTTCAAAGTAGCCACCCTTTGCTTTTTTATTAATAAGGGAAAGAATTCCACTAATTAACCCTGACAAAGCACACCTGTGAATTGAAAACCATTTCAGGTGACTACCTCATGAAGCTCATTGAGAGAACACCAAGTGTTTGCAGAGTTATCAAAAAAAGCAAAGGGTGGCTACTTTGAGGAATCTAAAATGTAAGACATGTTTTCAGTTATTTCACACTTTTTTGTTAAGTACATGTGTTCATTCATAGTTTTGATGCCTTCAGTGAGAATCTACAATGTAAATAGTCATGAAAATAAAGAAACACATAGAATGAGAAGGTATGTCCAAACTTTTGGCCTGTACTGTACCACTGCCAGACTATTATAATCTTGGTTTTACGACAACTTGTGTTAGTGAATGCTGGTAGGCAAACAAACAAACCTTGGACAGCACCGGGCAAGCTCTTTCCCTCTCTCTCCCTTTTTCTCTCTCTCAGCCCGCGGGGACTTGGCTCGGGAACCGGAGGGTCACCAGCTCAAGTCCCATAATTGACCAAGTATGTAGTGTGGACTGGTAGCTGGAGAGGTGCCAGTTCACCTCCTGGGCACTACCAAGGTGCCCTTGATCAAGGCACCGAAACCCCCAACTGCTCAGGGCGCTGTCCTGTGAGGCAGCTCCCTCACTCTGACATCTCTCCTTACATAATGCACGTGTTCAGGGCCTGTTTGTGCACGTGTTTATTAGGGCTTGTGTGTGTGTGTGTGTGTGTGTGTGTGTGTGTGTGTGTGTGTGTGTGTGTGTGTGTGTGTGTGTGTGTGTGTGTGTGTGTGTGTGTGTGTGTGTATGTGTTCGAATAACAACAGAGTTAACATTTAATTTTCTCCTGCGGAATTAATACAGTATATCTTCTTCTTTACGCTAAATTAAGATAAACTAAGCTAACCGTCTCCTGGCTGTAGCTTCATACTTAAACCTACTTAAACCTTAGACCTTGTTATTTGTACACACTGTGACTATACTAATCACAACATGGAAATAGGAAAATGTTGACGTTATTTTGTCACTTATTTGGAGCAGTAGGCTAGATGGAGCCGGTTACCTCCAGGATCTGGGCTAAACTAGGTTAGCGGTGTGTGCGCCAGACAAAGTTACGACACGCACGGAGATGAGAAGGGTATGTATGGACTCATCTAACTCTGGGGGATACGGTGAATAAGCTAAAGTCCCAATAAGTCGGCGTGTTCCTTTATAGGACAAATATGGGATCTTACTATTGGCAAGAAAGCAAAAAAAGCCTGTTTCCCCAAATGTCAAACTTTTCCTAAGGGATGGGTAAATATAGGTTAAAAGAGCAGTATCAGGAGAGAATGAAGAGTGGAAGGTGAGAGGAAGCGGAAGAATAATAACCCTGCCATTAGTCTGTGACTCAGTGATGTCATATATTTGACTCTGTCACATTCCCTCAAGCCCCTTTAGCCACTCATCTGTAGCTGACCTTGCACTGGCATGTGGGCTGCTTTTTTCTTCCACATCAGTGACACTGTCTTGTAAGATTGTAAGCGGGATTGAACAGTGTTGTGCCATTTTGCTGCTCTGCAACTTCATATCACCTGATCCAAGATCCATCAGGGATTCAGATCCCTATTCCTGCATCTCTAATCATCCACCGAGGGTTTCATTGACTTCATGCAGCCTATCCAAGCTTAGCTGCAGCAAAGCACAGCAGAATACAAAAATCCCATAACTGATATGAAAGTAAATGTTAAAAATATGCTTAACATATTTATGAATCCTTTGAATTAGACATTGTGAATGTGTAATCCCCTTTAACATTCCAGTAACAGTGCATCATATCAAGAATGTGTCACATTGACATCTTGGAGCCTCCCTGTGAGGTGAACCGCTCATAGTTTGTTTGCTCGGTTGAAGTAATGCTGGGAGGCTGTCGGAGCTCATCTCAATGAGGGTGACATGTGTTCAGGCACACTTGCACTAACACGGAAATTACAACTCTGGCTCCTGATGCACATCTTGTCCCCCTGGCATTTAAAAACCAAGAAAGCTAGCATTGTTTACCCCCCTTATCAAAATTTAAACAATTCCTGAATGATTTGGGGTCTGAAGGAGGGGGGGTGATCCACGCAGTTCAAAGACAGCTTTGTTTACCAGAAGAATTGACAGAGACTGTAAGGGGATTCAACTTTACAAACAACAGTGCACAAATGTTTCCATTAACACACAAAGGCTGTTCAGATAAGTTATTTTTCTTGAATTAAAAACTGGAGCAAAAGCTTCCACCATCTTCCGAATGTGTTTTGCAAGAGCATCGTTGCTCAGAAGACCAGCCTGAGGGTGAACCAGCATCATGGTGAATTAATGTGGGCTGCATTCCCAGTGAGAAGGCGCCTGAGACATTCATTCACACTCTGGATGAAATATGGGGTGCACCATCGCTTTGACAGAAGCTATAATGTGTTTCCAGATTGGAACCGTATTAATAATCTCAGTCACTAAAATGATAATAACAGCGTTAAATCCTTGATAAGTGAGCCGAGCATTGAATAAAAAGGCTTGAGTTTCAATCTAAAATCAGATTAAGGATTACATTGAGGAAAAACAACCAACTATTAGACTTTTCCATCATTATTTCTACATTTAAGAGAGCAGAGACATGACAAATGAGAAATACATTTATTATCTTTTGACGATGCTGTTGATGCTGTGCAAATAAGCAGTGTGTCATTCTGGTGCACATGAAATACACATGCTGGGATGTGACATGAGAACGGAAGTCTGTACGGTATGTATTGACTCGTTGTCAGAACCGTCGCATGGGTTGTGCCAACTGTGCGATCGCACAGGGCCTCGCGCCTCTTGGGGCCTCGCGCCTCTTGGGGCCTCGCGCCTCTTGGGGCCTCGCGCCTCTTGGGGCCTCGCGCCTCTTGGGGCCTCGCGCCTGCCTGGTTTGCAATGATGCAGTTTTTTTTTTTCTCTTTCTTTATTTTTTTTTTATATTCCATATTTTTTGTTGTGATGACCTTGACTCGATGTGATCTAAAATGAAATTCCAGTTTGTCTAAAAATCTGAATTTATTTTTTTCCTTTAAGATGTAACGCCGTTACCATGGTTACAGTAGCGTGCGCTGCGAAAGTGGAGGAAGAAGGAGACGGGATAAACAATGTCATGTTACACGAGAGTGCCGCCAATTTCACAAACACTGGACTCAAAAGACTTTATTGCTGAGTTTGTGGGAAAAAAGGCAAGGAAAGTGACTTTCACTTTATCCAGCATGGTAATTTGGACGCTATATAAAGCTATAGAAAGAATATAAAGTGACATGCAGCTGAGCTGCCATGCCGTAGGTCAGACGGAGTATTATTCTGACAGCTAAATAGTCCGTTATCTCTCTTAATATCAAAATACAAATACAACTATCTCTGTGACAATGCCTTTCATCATCTATTTTCTATTTTGGCACGTGTTTCAGCAACATTGACAGAGGTCGTATGTCCACATTTAAGACGTGCACACACAGCAAGACAGACCAGAATACACACACACACACACACACACACACACACACTCAAGATATGACTATATAGCTGTCTGAATAATGGCAGTCCCAGCGGGTTGACAGTGATTCTTGCGCGTGGATCACGGTGTATGTCAATGAGCAGGGCCTCGTACATTAAGTTGGCACAATGCCTCGCACCCCCCCTGCGACAGCTCTGCTCGTTGTATTAAAGACCTCCATGCCCTCCTTGGTCTGAATGGTCTTTTAGTGACAAGTTACCTGTTTGTTTTCTTGCTTGTGAACCAGATGGTCTGTCTTTAAATAGAGTGCAGGGTCACTAAGGAGCGCAATGTACCGGTGATACAATTCATTTTTGTTCTCTCTACATGAGGGAACAGTGTCTGACACTGTACATGTGTAGCACTGTCCTCTCTTAACTCAATTACATCTTTACAACTGGAAAACGAAACACATCTTGTGACAAGGCACTGAATAAATCATGGCACACATCCACAATGAGGCTCCAGAGAAACTGAATCTGAGTTTCCCAGTGAAACATTAAGTTCATACATTTATCTCTGCTACGTTGTTGTTGTTGGTTACAGCTGGAGAAGGCTTACTCTTCAGTCCCTCTGTGGCACACCTGGAGGTCTCCATGAGGAGCAAACGAGGGATGCAAAGAGAAAGGAGGATTGTCTTGTATTCCTTACGGAAGTTTTGGTTTAGTAGTCCATATATGACGGCGTTGAGGCAGCTGTTGAAGTACGCCATAAAGTAGCTTGTGACAAAGAGCCACTCAGGTATGTATGGCTCAACCTTTGCGGGGTTTATAGCTACAGCCAGGCCTATGAGGTTCAGTGGAGCCCAGCACACTGCAAACAACACAAACACCATAAACATAGTAAGGAAGTTCCTCACATCACTAGGTTTCAGTTTGGTCCCTTGGTCTGGTTTAACCCGATGTTTCACTTGAATCACCAGCACCCATATCCTCATGTAGCAGTAGGACACCACCAGCAGCGGGATCAGAAAGTGAATAATCACCACTGAGATGGTGTAGTATGAGCTGACCGTCTGGGCGAAGGTGCAGGAGTAGATGCGAGGGTCGTACTGCAGAGAGCCGACAAAGAAGTTGGGCACAGTGGCGAGGGCGGTGAGCAGCCAGGTGAGGCCAAGGTAGCAGCATGTGTTCCTCAGGCTGTACAGGCGGTCGTAGTGGAGGCTGTGGCAGATGTAGCAGTACCGGTTGATGGCGATGGCCGTGATGTTGAAGATGGAGCCGATGACGCTTAGGCCCATGATGAAGCCGCTGGCCTGGCAGTGCAGGTCGCCCATGGTCCAGTCATTGTGGAAGATGGCTATCAGGACCAGAGGGTAAGGGTACAACGCCACCACCAGGTCTGCTACGGATAAACTTACCACGAAGATGTTGCCTGGAGAAACAGAAAGAGGTTTCGATAACAGAACAAAACATGACCCAAACTAGCATTCCCTTTTCACTTTCGGCTCCGGGTTAAAATAAACTGGGTCACTGGAGGTACAACTGTGTTTTACCATCAGAAAAGAGCAGCTTCATTGTGCCCGCTGTGGCCCATTTTTTACCATGTACTCTCCACTACAGCGATATGGATCCAGACACATGCTTTATTGTCACAGCTCATTTATTTTTTCAGCATTCAATAACTCCACATCTAATTTGCGGAAGCATATTTTGGTAAGTATTTGTGCATTGGTACTTCAAACAAAGTTTTCATGACTAATAGCAAATTGCCAATTAGCAAAACAACATGTTTTGTGGCATTGCAAATTTTTGTCTAGCACTAGCAACCCGTAGGACAACGTATGTAGGACACTGGCTAAATTAATTTACATACATCTACTGTCATGTGTGACATGTGTTATGTTGTTATTACATGTGTATACATTTGTAAAGATGTTTATACATTTGTATTGATTTTTTTTTAATTAAAAACAAAATAGTTTTGCATATATGACCCCTTGTCCTTTTTCACTACATGGGAGAGATCCCCCTACCCTGTATAACAGTTTTTTTTATGTAACTAAGTAACTTTTACTTAAAGTACATTTTAAATGAACTACTTATTACTTTTACTTGAGTAATTTTTCAGTAAGGTAATTTCACTTGTACTTGAGTAATACTTAATCAAAGTACTTTTACTTGAGTACAATATTTTAGCAGGGCTCTCAAGTTTTGAACAGAGTTCAGAGTGAGAGGTATGATTTTAGTACTTTTTCCACCTCTGGAGACAACATTACCCTGTTGAAATTCACGCACTAGGCAAGTAAGTACACAGTGTTCTACATGTTAGTGTACTAATGAAAGTATCAGACTTAATATAAACTATGAATTTGTTTGCCAACACACAACCCATAAATCTATTTAGTCACAGAAACAAGAGATTCATTGTATGGTCAGGCTAATATATTTGGCAGGTCCATTCCCATAAAATGCTCAAATCAGGCAGTTTTGTTTTAAAGCTTCCTTGCCCCTGGGGAACACAGTCGAACAGTGAGTTTAAGCACATAGAAACCATGGCATGGGTGATTTTAGTGTCCTGTTACATCCAAACAAGTTCCTGTCCTCCTGAGGTCTTGGCTGTTGGTTATGTGACACTGGATCTCCTCAGAAGACATGAATCATAGAAAATTACGTTTAATATTGTTACAGTGCAGCTGTTCTTGGTGGGGGAGAATATAACAATATATCAAATTGTAATGTTGTGTCAGACAAGATGATAGATAATAAGAATATGCATTACAGTGGAGCCGCAATGCAATTGAATTGGTGTTTTGCAAAAGACGCATTAGCTTCCCGTACGTTTTGAGTAGATGTGCAATAAAGGGTGGATTGTGTGTGTGAGCTACACAATTTACAGTAAAGATTTGTGATGAAGTGGAGATTTTGCTCAAATAAACCCAGTGCTACCATTATATACAGTTTACCCAGCTTTTAAAAGATAAAACTCTTTATCATATAATTATGTAGCGAGTAGCATCAAGCTGATACAAATAAACCAGTCCAAAAACATGATTACATACTACTTGTCATGATCAACTTTTAGCCATTTTACATCACGGGTTAGAATTTAAACATGTATGCTTCCTGTAAATAATCAGTAAAGGATTATATGTAATGTGCCTCATTTTGACAACATTTTGTGTCAGACATTGGAGTGATTTCAGGGTTGATACAACATAAACTACCTTCTGAAGTTGAAATGTGAACGCGCAAGGCTCTTGCTCACAACAGCTGAATCAACAGGGTTGATTGGCAGATATGATGGGAGTGGATTTAAAACACATGGCCATCCATCCTCTGCGTTCAAAGCTTATTACAATCCCAGCACCCCAGAGTCACCCCATGTCTAATTTTAATTTAATCGCCTGAACTTGAGTCATCAAATGTGGCAATAAAGAAAATAACAAAGAACATACAACATTATAATCATGTCATTTTATTTCTATAGCTTCCTAACTTGGGGACATTTATGATTTAAATTTTGTAGAAGAAAATCAAATGTTGATCTCGTGTTTTTCCACAGAACGGGCATAGGTATTCAGAGACAGTCTATTTCCAAGTTACTAAAACAGCACGAGCCATCTCTGCGACAATACTGAGATAAAAATAAATGCATTTGTTCTTCATCCTCGAGTCAGCTCAGTGGGCAAATCTGTCAGATTGTATTTGTGACGCTCACAGTACTCGCTGTGTGCATTTGACATTATGCAGAGGTTTGATTCCTCGCTGACAGCATGGGGCTCAGTGTTTTCATGTGCGCTGGCTGGACAGGGCATGCTACAGCCTTTAGCTCTCTCTGGCTGAACCCTCTCTCCCCCTTATCATCAAGAGCATGAGGTAAGTGCTAAAACACAGCGTAGAGGATTGCTGTGAAGCGGCCAGATGACTCTTAGTTTTGTTGGCATTCATTATTAAAACATTGGACGAACGCTGTTTAATTAACCAACTTTGACACACTGATGCTCATCACGCCCAAACTCACAGCACTCAAAACGTTTCTTTTTTTTTTTTTGGTGTAAAATGGCCGACCAACAGATATTCTCACGCCTGGATACCAGAATAGAGTCATGCCTGCTCACATCTTTGGGAGCTATTATTATCAACGGGTGTGAGTTGAATAGAGCTTAACCTGAATGCTGATTGGTTACATGCCATCAGAGACAGCTGACCTGCAGCCTTTATCTTCTCTGAAATTGCCTCTGTAATTAGAATCTGATCTTACAGTACACTCTCACACAACTGTCAGCCAAGTGAAACTCGGCATCAAGTCAACTGATCCTGCTTTAAAGCGTGTCCCTCCCGAGAGTGAAGGGACCACCCCGTGGATTCCCCCGGTGCGTCTCTTTCTCTTTGACTGTCACAAGACATGAATCAAAACTGTACAAGAGGCAACTATTCAGCTCTGCGTGACTGGAATAAGACATTTTTCACCAGAATCATGCAGCACCCACCAGGCTGCAGCATATTCAAAAATATGTTGGACAGAAACTGCCTCCCACCCAGCATATAAACCTACACATGCAATAAAATAAGCTTGGTATGCAACGTATTTATGGCATATTGCTTTTTTCCAGCTGAATACTTCTGAATAGTAAAAAAAAGAGTAATGCTGGAGCAAGAATAGGTACATAATGAAGATGTAAGTGCAAGAGATAAACAGTCCAAAAGACAAAACAAAAGCAGAGTCAATCTTCAATCGGAGGAGTTCCATGCCTGTGTACACATGTGAATCTCAAACGTGATATACTACGCCTTGATTCACCCTAGCTATATTTAGAAAGACAGATGAATTCATAAAAATGTGTAGGAGGGTCGGCATCGCTTGGATCCGGCTGTAAGTCAGTAATGTGAGGCTTATTACTACGAGTGTGTTTCAAAAATTAGATCACATTCAAGTTAGTCAGTCAAGTTATCATAAATAAGCAACAATAACCTTTCGGCAAGGACATTAGCGCTGATAAATTAGTTGTGACTACTTCATGTTCAAGGGGCCAGAGAATTGTTTTGAAGAAGTTTAACATTAAACTGACGCAAGCTGCCTTTTGGTGATGCAGCCCGCTATGAGTCCGGCCAAACCACCATTGTCATCATCATCAAAGGCCATCCACCCATTAGATCCTTGACTATGTCTGAGAAAATAAGACTCACTGGCCCTGAGAGAAATCAGACCATCAGGACACAAAGCAGCGTCTGGTCCAACAAGGTTTCACTCGTTAGAATACGAGGATGATGGTGAATTAAATGCAAATTTTAAACAGAACAGCCGAGGAGAGATTGGATGTAATGTCAACATAACAGTGCATTTAGCTTTTCTTGGTGTGGTTTAGTCAAATAATTTTGTTGTCGGGAAAAGAAGGCATGTTTAATGTAGTGTGCTAAGTGATATTCCCCGTGGATCTGTGCTGTCATTTTAAATTGGCTTCTGGTTTGACTCACTAAGTCCACTGACTCAATTAACCCCCTCTGGACACTCGGGTTTTCAGGTTTTATTCATGACTGCAGAGTGACTGAGAGGATGCGGTGCATGATTTAACAAAATGCAATCTCCCATTCTTACACATCCCGCAACCCACAGCTCCTTACATGGAGGTGCAAGCTGCACAAACACACACACACACACACACACACACACACACACACACACACACACACACACACATAGTCAAGCTCATTCTTTTGTTATTTGCCTCCATCTGCTCCCCATCATCGTTTTCTTCCTCTGTCCCTCTCTCTCTCGTGAGTGCATTTTAAGAGTGTATTTTTAGTTTGGTTAACCCCAGTGGGAAACTCTAGTGTTAACACCCCATTGGCAGTTCTATAGTGCCATGTTTTACCCTTTGAAGATTCACTGGATAGATCCTATTACATCTGCACGCTTGAGAGAACCTGCAAACCTTTGACAATATGGAACATATGGTACCAGTTCTCTCCAAATACAAATACGATATGATATTATAGACAAATCCGAAGCTATACCAGCATATACCAAATGTGCGCACATGCATGTGTGTTTTTGGGGGTTGAGTGGTGGATAGCGGAGGGATATGTGGAGGCAAGTGGGGCGAATTGAAGTGAAGCAGAGCGGAAAGGTGCTGCTTCAATGAGGAAGCTAACCAGCAGTCTGAATAGTGTGGGATGGAGAGAAGAGATGGGACGTTTTCAGCAGTCTGCCTGCCACACCAGATTCAACTAAATATGTCTTTACTCACTGTAAATTATACATCATACCTCAGTATATATCACTCATGAGTCAGTTTGTGGGCCCAAAGGTGTTATTGTATATTACTGCACCTATAACCCCTTCACAAAGCAGCCATCTATCACAGAAATTGATTTTAATGGCGGTCAGATCTTCCCTACAGCTGTTTGTCGTTCTCTAGCTGTGTCCATGCTTTCCTTTCGGAAAACTCTGTACAATTAAACATTGATTCAAAGTGAGCCAAATCTATAAATAGCTTGTTAAGAACTGAGAGGAGATTGATGATAGGCGAACAGCAGTAACAATTTCAGTCCCTTAAGGACACACTTAAGATGTGCTGGAGTTTCAGGTTTCTACTCACTCACGCAAACCAAAAGGACACCACAACACTGGCGAGGACTCTCGTGTGACTTGGTCGGTCACTCCGTCCAATTACAGAAGGATAATGGTCACAATAGGTCAGTAATCAGCACAGTGTCTATAGTCCACCAGCATGGAGAATACTTTTGTACTGGCCATTTACTCGTGCCCTCTTGTTTGAGACCAGTCGACTGTGGCATTTTTGCAATCCAGATAATGAAATTATTCTCCAGGCTCTTAAACTCCTTGCCAAACTGCTTTTGGCACAGGAACACATTGGATGTGTTATGTAATGTATTTGAAATTGTAATTAAAAGCCCATTATTCCAAACACTTGCTGACCTAATCCCGTTGCCTGATTCTCATGTACTCATTAGCACCATGTTGTGATCACTGCGTTTAGTCTTTTGCCTCAGCAGAAGGCTTTCCTGACTTTTTAAACTCTTTATTCTATTTTCGTTCTCTGTAAGAAACATCTTAGTGTTCTACTCTAAGAAAACAAAATCATGAGGTTTGATCGTATAATTAAAATGTGCTCTTTTTTAGAATTTCTGTGTCTTGAAAATAAAATATGCATTGTGTTTTTTTTTTTATGAATGCTTCTTGTGCCATAAACCCTGTGGGGATTCAACACATGTTTATTGCTGAGACTGTCCTGTTACTGTTTCTTTGAAAATTTCCTTTGCCACTACTTTAGATTATCTGTTTTAATTTAAGGAAATGGACGGCAACACACACCACGTGCAATGCAAAATATGACTGATGCCGGGATTTGTTTAAGGATCGGACACAAATGACGGCCATCCCCACCATACAGACATAAAGACTTAAAAGAAACAATTTACTGACTGTTTTTCTAAATTAGTGCAAGGCAATGGAAATGACAGGAACATTGGCCATTTGAGACAACTACATGCTACAAAGTAAAGGGTTCAATTAAATGATGATGGCATATTTGCCAAGAAAGAAACATGATAAATATCTCATTCATCTTCACAGTGCTTTCTGCATCAAATGCACAACATATGAGTTTGAGTTCAACATAAAAAAATTTGCACAAAAGGGCATTGAAGCTATACAACAGCGTCTCTCACCTTGGCTGCCCATGGGACACTACAGGTCCTGATATATGTGATCCATCTGGGATGGAGAACCAAGGATAAAGCCATGGGTGTTATCACTTACGAAGAAATATGAAGGCAGTCAAGGCAAAGCTGAGGAAACTCCATCACACTGACACTGGAAGCTCACTTTAGATAGCAGCTGTAGATTGTCAAGCAAATAGGTCGCAGCTACACGTTATATTACATAATTGTAGTTATGAATGAAGAGAGGAAAACAAGGCAACCCACAGACAGTACTGTAGGTCATTGAGACAGAGATTTGTCCTTTTGGCTTTGAGCAGATGTGACTGATTAAAGAGTCACTTGTCAAACTGATTTTTTTTTTTTTTCTGAAATAATAAAATTCTTTCACATTCATTTTGATAAAATTTAATATTTTTCGCGTGTCTGCTTGTCCCTAACTTGTCACATATTTATTTCCATCAGCATACAGTATATCCTATCTTGCCTCTATTCCAAAATCAACACTTTATCGTCTCTTTATCGCTCACCTGCATTTCTGAGCTTTTTGTTCCTGTACACGGACAAGATGACGAGGACATTGCCCAGGATGTCTACCACGATGGTGAAAATCAGCACGCTGGCCAGCGCAGTGGACACTCCGGCGGAGGAAGCGCTCAGTCCGCGCTCGCTCTCATTCCGGGAGACACAACTCGACCCGTTCTCATCCTTCACCTCTAAATCCATCTCCCCTCAGGGTGCAGCGGCCATGGTGGGAATGCTCCAATGTTCAGCTGAAAATATATTCAGACCAAAAATTCAAAAGGACTTTACTGGAGGGAGTCTTGAACTTTTTGACACTCCTGCTCCGCCTGTGGAGTACTGGAAGGAAGACGCGACCCATGACATGATAATAGAATATTAATAGATTGTATGCATGCATGCATGGAAATCTAAGAAGTTAATTTCAACGGTGATAAATTATGCCAGGAGCTCGTGTTTCACTGCCGTCACCAAGGCTCTCCCTGCGCGCTGCTCCTTTCTAGGGCTCGTCCAGAAGGCATGTGAGCGCTCTCCTGTGCGTAATGGAAATTCTCAGGGTGCGAGGCTCATATGGCAACGTTGAGTCTCGTAATGGCTTTTTTTATCATATTAATATAAAGATTATATTTGTGTGTCAATTATTTCTGCATCCAGGCTTGAAGCGCTTGATAAAAAAAAAAATCAGCCAGTCAGCTATAAGAACGTGAGCTGTTTCCAAACTATAAATAGTGTGCAATCTGTGCTTCCTGACCCTCTTCTCTCTACCAGTCGCATTCAATAACAACAACACTGAATGCGTATTTGTGGAGCGTAGTGCCAAGGATATTGTAGCTTAACAGCAACCTTTTACAACTTGCAGGTTTCTTAACCTTCTAACACTGTTCCGATCAAAAATTACCGATTTACATATTCCCTGTACTATATGGCATTTTTAATCAGATTGCCTCAATACCTTATATCCTTCACAAAAGGCATTTGAACACATAACATTCATTGTGACTACTTTCTTTGAATTTTGAGTGATTTATTCGACTTGGGCACATTTATTTTGTTTACGATCAAAAATGACCGCGAAAAGAATGGGAAAGAGTATGATTTTCATCCAGGAGATGAAAGGCATCTCCATACACACACTCCTACAACTTTCCTGTGCTTGTGTGCCCATTCTACACACACGCGCGCGCGCGCGCACACACACACACACACACACACACACACACACACACAGTTCATGTTGTCAATTCATGTTGTCATGTTGCCACTTGTGCATGTCAACCACCAAGGTTCACACACACATGCACACACAGAAACACCCACACCCACACACATGTACACCCACTCACACACACACACACACACACACACACACACACACACACACACACACACACACACACACACACACACACACACACACAGTTCATGTTGTCAGTTCATGTTGTCATGTTGCCACTTGTGCATGTGAACCACCAAGGTTCACACACACATGCATGCACGCACACACAGAAACACCCACACCCACACACATGTACACCCACTCACACACACACACACACACACACACACACACACACACACACACACACACACACACACACATACACACATGTATACCCACTCACACACACACACACACACACACACACACACACACACACACACACAGTTCAAGTTGTCATGTTGCCACTCGTGCATGTGAACCACCAAGGTTCACACGCACACATGCACGCACACACACAAACACACAAACACACGCATGTTGTAGATGTTAATGTTCTAATAAGGTTCTTTTTACAATAAATGTTCTATTAAAAATACTTTTTGATACATTTTTATTTGTATTTATGTTAAAATATCAGCAGTTAAAACTATCCGGTCAAATTTGACCGCGAACAGTAAATTAAGGGGGGTAGCAACGAACAGTGATTACTGTAAAGGTTAATGCAGCTTCATTATTCTTCCATGTGCATGGAAATGGCGCCTTCATGTGTCCAATAGAGGTTCTTGCAAACAGTGAAAACCACAAAAACAACTTGCTTACAAATGATAATTTCTTATTAAAAACTGTGCAAATAAAGCTCTACATTTTGTGCATTTCCGAAAAAAATAAACCAACTTTCTGTAACATACATAACATAACATATGTACCAACAAAGTTATTAGAAATATTCTATTAAAGGAATATTATCCTCATCCAGTAAGAAGAAAATATATGTTGAAAGAATTTGGTGATGGAGAGGTTAAGAAAATAAGGAAAAGTTATATCTCATTTCTTCTTCTTCCTAAGGTAAAAGAGGTCAACTTTAAAATATTAAATGAAATCTACCCAACAAGGGTAAGACTGAAATTCAATTTTGATACAAATAACTGTGTTTTTTGTGAAAAGGAAATTGAGAATCTAGAACATGTATTTTTTTCTGTGTGAGTCAGTGTAATCTTTCTGGAGAGATCTGCAGAGCTGGTTAAAGACCTGGGAAATTGAGATACCACCTCTAGCAGTGAAGAATATAAAGTTGGTGTTTTTGTTGAAGAAGGTAGATTTTGTTCTCAACAATTTGATGCTTTTAGGAAAACATTCCATAAATATATGTAAATATTTTAAGACCAAACCCTCTCTGATCCATTGGAAGAATTAGTTAAATCTTTTGTGTAAGTCATTGAAACGGGTTAAGGATAAAAATGCCCTTAAATTGATTTATTTACTTGAAACTCTTAACCTAAGTGTTTGAATTTATCCAATCTGGAGAGCATTTTTGAAAAGCTTCATTTTTAATTGTGAAAAATGTCGGTGTAGTGTGGACAGAATTCCAAAATGGAGAGAGAAAGAGATTTTAGATTTAACGTGTGAGGACATGGTCTGGCAAACACCTGCTTACAGGAGAGGGGACAGAGTGGAGGTTTGACCAGCTGAGACTAACCTGACTGTGTCCATCTCCTAACCTGATGATGGCTAAAGAAAATTAGGTTTTATGTTTTTTTATATTTATTTTATAAATGTCTCGTGTGGATGCCTATATTTTTGTACATACAGTAAATGTTTTCAGGCTGAAATGTATTAGTGTGGACAAGTCTAGGAGTCAGTTTAAAGGTGCAGTAGGTAAGACTTATAAAACTAACTTTCTGTCATATTTGCTGAAACTGACCCTATGTTCTAGCCTGGCTCCGCCCTCCTACGGACTTACGCTCAATTTTCATTTCCCTTCAGTACTACGTCTGGGTTCACGGTATAGTCTTGGGTTTTCTCCAGCCAAATTTTTGGCCATCCACTCAGCGAACAGAGCGAATGGCTTAGAACGATGACGTTGAGGCCGTGCGCTAGAGTGGTGGAGAAAAATGTGAGCAAAACCATTCGGTCCGTTGTGGCAACACTGCCGAATATTCAGAAGTTAAAGCCCGAGCAAAAACTATCTTTGCTGAGTATTGTTGGTGGCCATGATGTTGTGGCCCTCCTCCCCACGGGGTTCTAGAAAAGTTTGATTTTCCAGCTTGCTCCGTTAGTAGTGAAGGAGTTGGCTAAGGCTAACGCTAGCGATGCTAATGCTAAATATAAGCCTTGCCGGTCTCCCCTCTTGGTGCACATGCGCATGACATACGTCACGACCAAACGTCAGCAATTGGTTATGGCAGATCCAGAGTAGCTCTGGTCAGATCCAATAGTTTTAAACTTCAACGGAGTACCCGGAGGTTAACACTTGTCAATGAAGAGTGGCCAGACTCTCTGTACAAATGAAATGTACGAGAGTCTGGTAGGACCAGGCTACCTATGTTCCACTAGAACTACATGAAGCAGGTTATTTAAAAAAAAATCTGGCTCCTCTGGCACCATGCACCTCCAGCCTGTTGTGCGATTTGCAGAAATCCACAGCTCCCTGTTCAGATGCACCAATCATGGCCAGGGGGGTGTCTAACTGTGTGTCAATCACTGCTCATGCACACGCATTCATTCTCCCTTGTGGGGGGAGGGGCTTAGGAGAACATTTTGGGCTTTAGCAGAAAGAGGGGAGGGACTGAGAAGTTGTTGATGTTCACATTTTTTGGCTAAGTCCTGGATCTTCCCGATCCTACCTACAGCACCTTTAACCTTAACCACAATATTTCCTTGGCCTCATCCGAATGGTTTGACCAGCCTTACCCAATGGCCTGCTCTGTCATGATCAACTCGTGTATAGGAATATTGTGTAAAAACATTCAGTCTAATGAATTCTTCTTTATTGCTGAAATCATAGTTCATTGTTTTGTTTGTTGAAAAAGAACTGCAAGTTTACTGTATGGTCAAGTTTGAGCTTTTCCCACATAAGCAGCTGATTTCAGCAACAACAACAAAAAAACTCCCACTGAATCCTACATTCCCAGCACGTCACAATTTATAGAAGGTGGACCTACTGGGGAGTGACAGCGTTGTTCACAACACGTTACATCCTCGTTAAAAGCAAAAAGCACGGAAACAATTAGGTGATAACTCTGTTGCAAATAGTTGTCTGCTGAACCTAAATCAAAAATGTTCAAACTGTACACATAGTGGCTTTAATATTAAGCTGCACTGATACAGTGATGTAATATGACATACTATATCTGAATCCTTATAAATTCATGTCACCTTTACCTATTAGGCTTGCTTTAGATTTATGGAGAGCAAATTGCATCCTCTATAAACCCTGAACTCTGACAATATTATCAATTTAAAATGGCGAATTGGAATATTTACCAAGTAGCCAAAATGCCACACTGACACATATTTCTGACACACTTGCCCCAGTTGAGAATTTGACACTGTATAGCTAAAATTTTGCATAACTCAACTATAAGGTAGAGCTCAAAAGTACAATGTGTATACTAAACATTAACAGCTAGTTGCAGTAACTGTATTAACTGTCTGCATATATTGTAATATATTGCAACCTCTTTCATCCTACAGAGATGGGAGGGCAATTTCTATCAAGAAAAAAGGTCCCTGCTGATGGAAGAGGAAATTCAATATCCTGTACTAGAGACCACTAGCCTGGATGCCAGCCGAACTTAGCCCCGCCCACTAAATTCGAGGTTGGGAAGTCCATTCATTCTGACTAGAATCTGAGTATGACCACGTCAGGCTAAGAGACTACACTTTACTAAGCCAGATGCCTCCTTATTGCAAGATAAAGTATGGGTCTCTGCAGGCAGAAAATAAAAGCTTTAATAAAATGTGATTGTGATGGAAAAACCTTGTGTTTGGATTCACTTATTGTCTGCACAAGTTTTCTTCGGAGCTTTATCAGATCATAAAATGCTTAAAAGGAATGTCCTTTAAGATGTAAGTAGTAGTTGGGTCATTTTAGCGTTTGAGGATTTTTTTTTTTTTTTACTTTTCAACTTTACTTTGTCTATATTTGTTTAATTTCTGGTTTCTACCAACATAGGAAGCATGTTAATCTCTTGGAAAGATGCTGTGCAATTTCCAAAAACTACATTTTGTAAACTATTTCAGTTTGGTATCTCATTAATAATATATGACTATCTCCAAGGAATTATAACGCAGTCAAATTACTGTTGAAATTACACTCTTGACACAATGTTTAATTACTTTAACTATGAGGAAAATGTGCATAACTGTCAGTCAATGTGAATGAGTCTCAAGTTAACTGTGGTGTTTCAGTTCACACAAGCACTGTGGCTGTGTGATACAGTAAATCATTACTGTAATTAGTCAACTTGTGTGAAAAACAACAACTTTACTCAGAGCCCTGGGGAGAAATTTGGCATTCTCAACTCAATCCTGCCTGTAAACACCATGTGTCATCACGAAAATACCATGTGTCATTATGGAAATAACATTTGCAGTAGAGCTGGGCAATATATTGATATTATATTGACATTGATATATGAAGCTAGATTTGTCTTAAATTTGGATATCGTGATATGACATAAGTGGTGTCTTTTCCTGGTTTTAAAGACTGCATTACAGTAAAGTGATGTCATTTTCTGAACTTACCAGACTGTTGTAACTGTTCTATTATTTGCCTTTACCCACTTAGTCATTATATCCACATTACTGATGATTATTTATCTAAAATCTCATTGTGTAAATATTTTGTGACAGCACCAATAGTCAACCCAACAATATTGCCGCAATATTGACATCGATGTATTTGGCCAAAAATATTGTGATATTTGATTTTCTACCTATCGCCTAGCTCTCTATTTGGCAGATGCAAACTGTAGTGTCAAGGTCACAGTTTTAAAGCTGATATAAATGTTATATATATATATTATACTTTCTGTAAATTCTTTAGGCTACATACTCAAATTTACTTTATGGATAACAAGACACTGAAAAATCCACTTGACTCAGATGGTACTTTGTCTTGATATTGCAGATACCAATCATCTCCACCCTCTTTACCGTCATTACAATAGACTTTTTCATATAGCAGATATTCATATTTTATATACATTACTTAAAGTGACTTCACCGTTAACTAAATGTGCTTCACCTGTGCTTTTTCTGCTGACAAAATGTCTGATGCCTGACGTATACATATACTGTATGTGGTTTGTATATTTTCTAGGATACTAAACTACTACTCTCTATTTTATTACTGTAGGAAAATATAAAATGAATGCAAAATACCTGTCAAAACAGTCTCACCACAAATTCAATTTAGTAGCTCTTCTGGAGATTTCTATTATATCACTTGTCATGAAATTATTAAAATTTGATTAATTTCTGAGCACTTCCTGTACTTCTCATCCTTAATCTTGACTCTGGATCAATCAATCAATCAATTAATCAATCAATCAAGCAATCAATAAATTGTATTTGTCACCTGAAATCGTATAAGTTACAATTCCAGTGAAAAAGAACGCCCTTGTTTTAGCAAGGATTATTGAGACAGATTTTCGATGAAAATGTCAAAAAGAAAAATAGCTGACTCATATTTTAGAAGAAAAGCACACAGGTGGTACTAGCAATGCTTAATAATTTCCCCCAAAATATTCTCATGACACTTAAAAGGGCTGCCATATTTACAGCTATACAGATGAAATTGATTTATTTTAACGCCAACAAATGATGCATATTTTGACGTTGAGTCCTCATGATTATGTCCCTCTCAGGTGGAAAAGCAAAGCTTATATAAGGGCTGCATATAACCTTGTGATTGTGATGTAGAAAACTTGTTTTTCATGAAACAATAAAAATAAAATGTATAAAGTGAAATATTATCATTGAAAAATACACACATTTTAATCACACAGTCCACTTTTATTAATCTCTCAACGTGTAAAACCGGATTCTTCATTTTGTACTTTCCAAACATACTTTTCTTAAAGCACGCCACTGAACACACTTTATATACAGTTACATCTTTCCACTAAAGCACACGTGTCAAAATCAAGGCCTGAGGGCCAAACCCAGCCCCTGTCACATTTTGATCCGGCCCGCATATCAATTTAGGACGGTTCACAATAAAATTTGGCCCACCTATTTTTGGTGTTTTTTTTCGATGATTTTGGTGCTTTTTCAATGTTTCTGAAGCCTTTTCTGACGTTTTAGGCCCTTTTTCATGTTTTTGGTGCTTTTTCCAGCCATTTTTGGCCACTTTTTCCAGTGTTTTTTTTTTACGTTTCTTGTCGCTTTTTGTCTTTGTGGCTAAGGACCTTTTTCTGACTTTTGGGGGCTGTATGAGGCCCACACTGTAAAAAGATTTTTTTTTTCTTTATTCATATAGGACAGCTGAAGACATGAAAGGGGAGAGAGAGGGGGAATGACATGAAGCAAAGGGGCACAGGGCAGAGTCAAACCTGCGGCCGCTGCGCCGAGAAGTAAACCTCTATAGGTGGGCGGCTGCTCTACAAGGTGAGCTACCCAGGCGACTAGGCCCAGACTGTAAGTGAGAAAGCTATATGAGACACACAATAAAACAGTCAACATATTGGACTTTTTCTCTTAAATAAAAGCATGTCAATAAACTCTACATGTCTGGCCATGATATTCACATTTTCCATTCTGGCTCTTGTTGAGTTTGACCCCCCCTGCACTAAAGAATCTTTCTATAACACCTTTCATTGCATATATTCTGCATCTGTGTGCCTTTTCACCACACACTTTCAGTACTGTACATTAGAAATATGGCTAGGATTGGTAGCATGATTACTTGTACACACAATGTGACATAAATCTAAGGCACTACAAGTTATAGACTACGGTCCACATACTCTGCTGAAGCACACATTAATCTAGGACGATGAGTGTAAGGACCAAATATTCACAGCAGGCTTTTCTGCTCAGTAAATACATGTGACGTAAGAGACATCACATTCACATTACAAAAAAGGAGCGCATGATTCATCTCTTCTTTCTCAGCCAAATCAAAGGAGCTCATGTAGAAGTCTATGTATTAAGATGATCACAGTTCTGCATATGAAGAGCATATTCTATCTTCACAAAAGATTTACCCATATAAAATGGACATATAGGCACAATTATGTCCTGGTTTGGCTAATCTCCAATTGGGGCCAAGATCTGTGTCCAACCAAGCCTGAGAAGGGATCACAGGTGGAATCCAGCAGCGGAAGTCACAGCACCTGTTGGAACATCTGGACCATCATGGCCGATATGTTTTGATAACATCTTTGATTGGCCTCCTGCATATCGGACAGCACGCATTGATCTGTCTCTTCAGCTTCAGCCCACAGTTGTTGCAGAGACACATGTGTCCACAGGTGTAGATGACGGTGTCCACGTCCTGGTCGAAGCAAATGGTGCATTCTCCGTTTTTTCCAGCAGAGGGCAGTTCTGAGGCGGTGAGAGTCGGAGAGACGGGAGGGCTGAGGGGGGAGCTGGGAGCAGTCACTACACGAAAAGAAAGAAAACGTGTGGGTCTTGAAATGGAACAGACCTGGATGCATGAACAGATAACTTTTGTTCTTGTCATTGTTGGGGGAATAGGTTCAGATCCTTAATACTGTTGCTTTTATATATTCTACTTTTTTTGTCTGTGTTTTGTAGTGTGTTTCTTTTTGTTAGTAAGCCATGACAAATACAAATTTCCATGTTAGAATCTAATCTTTGATTAGGTATTGAACAAAAGCGTACTCGGGCTGCAGCTAAGAGTTATTTTCAAAATGAATTATTCCGCTGATTATTATCTCGACTAATCTATGTAACAACAGTCAAAAATGTCCCTCGCAATTTCCTAGAGCCCGAGGTGATGTCATCAAATACATTTTTTGTATCCATCCCACAGTCCAAAATACCACTATAATAGTATGACAAGGAAATACAGCAAATGTTCACATTTTAGAAGTTTAAACAAGAAAATATTTGGATCTTTTACTTTAAAAAAATGTAAAATGACAACACTTAAACAATAATGAAAATATTTGCCAATTCATTTTCTTTGGTTGACTAATCGATTAATTGACTAATCATTATAGCTCTACCAAATCATGGAGGAATATTTCTAACAAGGTAAAAACATGTTGTTGTCATTTCAAAAGTGAAACTTTTTGAATCTTTCCCGTGACTCGCTAGTACAGTCTGACAGAATTGCCACACCTCTACTACCGTAAGATCCTTCCTGCCGAGGCTTGGTGGGGGAGTCAAACATTGTATCAGGCATGCTGTCAACATTTGGTAACCTACCCAGAGAGGATTCAGAGGCAGAGGAGGATCTGTTGACACTGAACGCCAGGTCGGAGTCGCTGTCATCGGGACTGCTGCTTTGAGACGTGCTGGGGGATGTGGAGGGAGGACTGGAGTGCAGCGTTCCTGTAACACAAAGATATATACACATGAACAAAACCCAGATAATTAGACTCATGTAAAGCCTTTAAAGGTGCCATTCAGACAAAGTGTGTATGTAACTGTAGTTGGTATCATTTCAATTCAGTGTCCTTGAACGGTTTGAGTGTAAGGCCAGAGTGTGACCGGCCCTAACCAGTCAGATTGGATATACATATCTGTAATACTTGAAGTTTCATAGAGTGATTTTCTTTTAGTGTCTGTTTGATGATAATATTGTTGTGTTTGAGCTGATGGGAGTTTATGTGGGAGGGAGGACAGATAGGTCACAGCTCTAAACTGAACAGGCACAGACATAAACTCACAGCATTCCTTTAGTCTGGGAAAAAAATAAAATGCGGTGGCTGCCTAGACTCAAAAATAGACTGATGATAATTGAAGAGTATGTCCTTTTTGGGCATTTATTATTTTAGTATAAAAAGGAAAAGTTGCACATTCTGGGAAATATGCTATCTAACACAGTTTCCAGTATTTGTGCTAAGCTTGGCGTACAAATATGAGAGTGGCATCAATCTCCTCTTCTAACTCTCGGAAAGAAAGTGAGTGCGTTTATTTCCCAAAATGTCGAACTTTTGCTTCAAGTAGTCCATTTGGGAGTTTGTGTTTCATCTCATAATTACAATACTTTAACATATAAATGTAAGACTTCAGTAATATTTGGTGTTTCATGCCATCACCTGTCCGTGTTGCTGTAAATGCACTCGTCTTACCCAGTATCCTGAGTCTGTTGACAGCCCCATGCAGGGTGAAAAAGGCCCAGAGGACCTGAGAGGTGTCCACACAGAGCAGCCTGCCACGTCCCACTCCATTCACCCCGTGGAGCACATCGCCGCTGGGCAGCAGACTGAAGCTGAGCACATCTCCAGAGCAAGGCATGGGGAAGCCCCGATGCACCACCCAATACTCTTTACGGTCCAGGAGAACCTCAGGGTCTGCCGGTAAATCCGCTGCATGTAGACTGGCAGGGTCACAGGATGTTAAACCAAACAACAGCGCCCCAAAGTAGGGCAGGCCCAGGTGGCTGACTTCCACGTATAAAGTCTCACCCACATGCAGCGGACGGTCACTGAACACCAGAGTCCGACTGCTGTCCAGAAAGTGGATGCAGGCGGCAGAGCGGTCTGCAGAGAGTATTACATCAGAGCCACGGACGGGGTGAAAGTGCAAGTCATTGTCCAGCGGGGAAGGAAGGCCCCGGACCACCCTCGGGGTGCTGAATCCAGTGGAGGCAGATGAGGACGGTGTGGAGGAGGAAGAGGTGGAGGAGCAGCAGGGGATGAGCTGTGTGTAGTTATTGAGCTGGAGGTTGGCCATCTTGGCAGCAGCAGCCTGGTTGTTCTCCAGTTGATTGTTGTTGTAATTGGCTGAGTCGTGGCTACTCTGGGGCAGATAGGCACTCAGACGGGCCGCACTCAGGCAGCTGGATCCCACGTTCTCAGCAAACGTGCTTTCTGTGGTAGAGAATATAAACAAATAAGTCTGTGACTTGGACATGATATGATCTGTCCCAGGTAAGCTTGGGTCACTTCCCTTCTTTTTGCTTCTTTTCTCTTTTTTCTAGAGTCCTCATTTCTTCTATGATGCCTGAAGAATAGCTACGTGCTGAGATACTATCTGCATGTGTTACTGCGGCCTCATTGATATCTGTTTTTGCTCAATGAGCGCTTTTGTTTATATGGGCATATTTTAGGACTGCAACTAATGATTAATTGCATTATAGATTAATCTGCTGATTATTGTCTCAATTGATTAGTCATCTGTAAACCATGAGAAAACTGAAAAATGGAAGACAAAGAAAACAAATATTCACAAAATGATTAATCAAACTAGTTGCCAATTACTTTCTGACTAATCGATTAATTGACTAATCGTTGACATGCTCTTGAAATTTATGACATGACATTTCTACAAATTTGTTAATAAAGGTCCAATATTGTAAAAGGTGAGCTTTCTTTTTTGATGATTAAATAGGTTGAGGCGCTGTATAAATACTGTGAAAGTATCAAAACACCAAATCCACAGAGAAAAGTACACAGCCCGTATTGAGAAACGGTGCCTTTAAAGGTCCCATGACATGGTGCTCTTTGGATGCTTTTATATAGACCTTAGTGGTCCTCTAATACTGTATCTGAAGTCTCTTTCCCGAAATTCAGCCTTGGTGCAGAATTAGCCACTAGAGCCAGTCCCACAATGAGCTTTCCTTAGGATGTGCCATTTCTGGGTCTGTAGCTATTGAGAAGGAAAGAGGGGGGGCAAGGTGGAGAGTGGGGGTGTGGCCTTGACCAACTGCCACTTTGCTCGTTTGAAAGCCATGATGTCTCTCTCTCATGGGTGGCCAAATTCTCTGGGCGGGCAAAGCAGAGAAAGGGGAGGTAACCTTGCTCCTTATGACCTCATAAGATCGGCCCATCTGAGCTTTCATTTTCTCAAAGGCAGAGCAGGATACCCAGGGCTCAGTTTAAGCCACTGGAGGACCATAGGCAGGCTGGGGTAACGCATATTAATGTTAAAAAACCTCATGAAGTGAAATTTTCATGCCATGGGACCTTTAAATGAGCCGTCAGGACTGTGATGTCACAACTATACTATATATTGGTAGATAAGTCCTGCTACGTAGACTTTACAATCATTCACCGGCTGTAATGAAGGTGCAGAGAGCGCAGATGCGAAAGACCGAGAAAAACCAACCAATCAGAGCAGACTGGGATTTTTCAGGAAGGGAGCTTTAAGAGACGCGCTAAAACGAGCGTTGCAGACAGAGGGTGACAGAGGGTTTTTTTTTAACATTAAAGCATGTAACCCTAACCCATGTTCTAGCAGAAACCCAAAATATAAGTATGAATCTAAAAATTAGCATGATATGGGACCTTTAACCAGAGATGCTCACAAGTCTCTGAGCTAGAGTCCAAGTCAAGCCTCAAGTCTTGTAGTCAAGTCAATGTCAATGTAGGTAGGTTATAGGTTATGCAGAGAGGGTAATAACATTTAGCTCATCAGACGTTTCCTGAAAATAAAGTCCCGAGTGGTGTCTGAAGTCTTTCGAGGACAAATCTCAATTCAAGACTGAAGTCACTGTCTGTGCGACTTAAGTGCGACTCGAGTCCGAGTCTCAAACTTGAGTCCCCATCTTTGCTTTTAACATATTTATTGTATATGCACTTATTTATTACTTTTTCCCAGTGTGAATGACAGCAAACAGTTTAGAAATACAAGATGAAGCATGTCTTTTACACAGTATTCGCTGTCAAGGTATTGGATAATACATGTTCATGGACACTCAATAAGAGACCTAGAATAACTCTCTACGCTGAGAGCCCTTCGTATGGTACTTTAGCTCTGATGTTTCTTGTGTGGAGTTAAATAAACCTTTGTTTTTCATACAAATAAGCTGTTGGGCAGCAGTTTATTTGACAGTCACCAGTATATTTAACTCCCTTGTTCATTCCCTTTCTTCCTTAACATGAGCTCTCTAAACTGCCAGGCTCATAGTACATAGTTATAAAGTTCATAGTACAGCTGAATTTCTCCATGTGTGATATAAAAAAAAGTCCTGCGCTAGCCGTCCCCCTTTGACTTATGATACATTCCTTCATTACTATTTCTAGTGATGCTGGAGCAGTTGAGTGCACTGGCCCCTCCAAAGCTCCTGGGATCTGCCGCCTTGACCAAACATGGCCATAGCTCTTGTCAGACTGAAGATAAACACATCCAGTGAGTATGAGAGGGAACCACAGGGGAGAGGGTGATGCAAATGAAGGAAGAGGGAGAAAGTGACAAAGTGATAGCAAGAGAGTGGAGAGTGGTTAGGAGTGAGATGTTCAGGGGGGATTGAGATCCGTGGTCCACATCCTGTTTATCTTGGGATGTTATGGTTCTGGTTTTCTAGACACACTAGTTGTGTCAAAAAGATAGTAGATCATTGTGCCGCCCCAGGCCATACTACCTACTCCTACTACATTGGCCTCCGCTGCTGCGGAGCTTCACAACGCAGCTGCTTTCTTGACTCTCAGGAAGCTGATTAAATTAGCTGTGAATGTGTTGACACTATAAAAATAAGTTCTCGAGGTTTCGGGGTTGTCAAAGCAATGATGAAAATACATGGCCTTCTGGCTGACACCGATTCCAGTCAAAAAATATGTATTACTCAAAACTTTATTGGGTATATATGAATTGTAATGATGGATTGCGTTCAGATTAATGACCAGTCAGCTGTGAAATTTGTTCATCACACTTCCCTTTGGAATATGACTCAGCTTCTGCTCGCCTCTCTCGAATCTCGCCGAGTCATGACAAAAACAACAAGTATTTTATAGGAGTCATTCCACAGAGCAAGTAAACAACTTAATAAAGTGCTTACCAAGCAGTGTGACCTCCTGAGTGATGCCATAGATGTCTATGATGGCCCAGAGTGGACAGCCGATGCTGAGGCCACAGTGGAAGAGGATGGGCTCTCCATCGTTGATGCTGTAGAAAACTCTTCCATGGCGATCAGCCCAGAATGACAAAACATTGTCCTTCAAGGCCAGTCTCTCAGGCAGAGCTTTGGCCCAGTAGCCGGGCCGTGTCACCAGGTCTGGGCAAGCATACTTGGGGATGTCTGTAGCGACCAATTCGCTGGGGTCCAAACTGGTGAAACCGAAGCGTAGAGCTCCACTCCAGCCAGTGTGCACGCCACTCAGGCGAAGACGCACCTGAATGAATGGTATTAATCAAAATGTAACTTCAATTCTTTAAATCTCTAGCTGTTAAAAGTACAGTAATTAATACAAATTAAAAAACAAACCTTCTCATAGAGGTGGACAGGCCTGTGGCTAAAAGTGATGCCATTACAGAAGCTGTTCTTGCGTGTGGCACGCCGAAGCTGCCCATCCAGCCTGATATTCTTGCCTTTGGCGTGGGGGTGAAAGCGGGGTGACTCCATATTGATGCTGACCGGAGCGGCGGATGTTCTTCTCTCCACACCTGCCCCATTCTTAGGCAGGGTGTAGTACTGCCTGCTGGCCACCGGGCGGGGTTGCAGAGTCGCATCTGTGGGTACCAAAATATTAGGGGTACAGTGAGAGGAAAGAAAGCCCTCAATAATTCAACCTCATCAATCAAATTAGAAAGCAACATGGTCTGCTTTTATGCGACACAGACAAGGTCAAAACAGGAATGTTAGTGACACCAGCTGTTGGAAAAAGAGGTGAACATATCAGCACACAATAACTTGTTTGCAAGTTGTCCACGGCAGTTGCTTTAGAGGGCAGAGGCCAGTTATGTAAAGGAACCCGCAGTCTCACACACTTCCTTTCCCACACTGACACATTAAAGCCTCTCTGCTCCTCTCAACAAGTACATTAAATAGTCTCTTTTAGTATGTAACCCACATTTACAGTATAAAAGGCAAACTGTCCCAAATCAGTCTACTTACCACATCCATATGGGACATTTATATCCCAGAAATACAACAAGGTAAATTTAGACAAAACCCTTGTGCATATATCACTGGGAAACATAAAAAGGACATTTGACTTATTTAAAATCCACATATATTTGAGCAGTGCTAATATTAATAGCATCACAGGAGAGTCGACAACAGATGTGATAAGCCTTCCTCTTATTTATGGCCTACTCACACCCTTGGCCTACAGCATAAACAAACCATGAATAGCCACTTTCATTCCTCCACGTTATCTTCAGAAGTGAGAGAGAGGGAATCACACAATGAATAGACAGTGAAAAAATACCCAATCTCCAAAATACTCAAACGCTTAATCTTTGATCTCATCTTCACAGGAGTCAATGTTCTACTTGGGAGAAGAAATTCTTCATGAGCATCACAAAACAAAATTAACGGGTCAGAAATCAAACAAGTCAAACTGGGCCTTGGCTTAAATGAGACTTTGGGGGTTTTATATTAAATCAAATGGAAACTGTAGATGAGTGTTTATGGTATATATACTGGCTGAAATCCAACATTCAAAGCAAGTCTGTGTTTCTACTCGCCTTCAGGGCCACACAGTGATTACATTTCTGTTTAAAATTCACTGTGATCTGGTGCAAAGACAATAACTCAGTGAAATGTTCCACAGTACATTTCCTAAATTAGACATTATCACTGATTATATTCTAAACTACGAAGCAGCAGCAAGAACATCTGTAACATCTCAAATGATGTGCGGGTGCCCCTTTCCTTTCTACTCCCGGGAATTTGGCTTTTGAGGGAGTAAAATACACTTTGGGTAAAATGTGTGGACAAAAAGCATGCTGAGGATCAGCTTTAGGCTCAACTGCCTTGTTGAAAAAGGAACACACTGGGACTCTGCAGTTAAAGAACCTGCAGCGAAGACTGTTATAGACACTTGTTTGCCATTATAAGATGTAAAATGTGAAAAAAAACCTTAAAGATACCCTGCAGAGTTTTTGACCTCTAGGAGCGCTGTGGAACAGTTTTTTTTTATGAGTGGGTCCCCAATTTGGTTGACTTGTGCACACGCACAAGGACACATTGATGCAATACACAGCCCTGCCAATGGTTTCACACCATGGTGGCGGTAATGTGCTAGGAAACGCAGCAATGTGCCAACAAAGACGAAGACAGTTGGCAAATAAACACGAATAACTGGCTAACAATTTGAAAACTAATAAATAAACAATTTAAAAAAACTTTTTTTTCAACAATTTGAACTTTATGAAAATTAGTAAGGTTGATGACCACATTGGTTAGACTTCAAGGTTACATACACAATGCGTTTTGGTGAGTAAGGGCCGTTTTACAGTAGCCGCAGCCGAGCTTGGGCGCGCCAATGTGACATCAAAATGACATAGCTCTCGCTGGCGCGCCAGGATTTTAAGTGCGTGACCAGAGGGCGTGCACCACTCTATTTTTTTCAGCGGTGCGCAACCAAGCGGAAACAGGAAGCATGAACGAGCTCGAGGGCAACCGGATGCCAGGTCGCTCAGAGTGACTGCAAGTCTCTCTTGTAAACTAACTGGGTTAAGATGAGTTCTTTTATGGCGAATGAAAGGCTTAATCCGACGAAGTAGGTCATCGAATCAAATCGAAGCATTGACGTCAATGCTGCTGCCAGTTCTGCCGTTGTTTACCTTTTTCTTCTTCTTCTAAACTGTAGAAATATCAAAGTCGGTAGCCTTTCCACATTAGCACCACCTCTGTTCAGGAAAAGACTGCAACTAGTTTCGCGACCACCATGCGCAAGTATAAACAGTCACGGCGCTCCCATGACGTCACACTGGCGCTCGACAGGTCGGCTGCGGTGAGCATACACCACGTTTAACACCGAATGCATACAAATTTTTAGTTTGTTTACAAGAAAACTCTACAGGGCCTTTTAATTATTTTACTGTCACTTATATTTGTCTATATTGACAAATTAATGCTTTAATTTTTTTTTAATTGTTGCACAAAAAGAGCAAGGATACATGTTGTGTCCAGCTACCTGGATAGCATACAGGTTAATAATTTTTATTGTGCAGCTGAGGGAATGCCAGATGGTTAATGACTCTTTTTTTTTGGAAGATCAGGCACATAGCTCTGTGACTCGAGTGTAATGGTAATGTGTGTCAGTGATGGATAACTACTCCGACCTTCTGTTAGGAGTACTTAACAGCAGTATAGGTGAGATTTGCATGCTGGACCATCAAAGTCATGAGAACAGCAAAAGATAGGTGAGAGACAGACATACATCTTGGGAATTAGGACTGGAAAGTGATGAGACAGAAATTATAGTGGGACCAGACAGCGACCTCATCAGGATCATAAATGTGGTCATCATGCAAAGCTCAGTCTCAATAATACCGCATATTTCTGCTGAATTATAGGAATGATGTCTCCCTGACAATCATAAGACTGCACAAGACACACAGAGAGGAGCTTTAAGAAATGTAAGACTGATTATGTGCATTCGTCAGAGCTATCTTTGGCCACAAGATGATCAGGCTCTTTATTCTCTCATATCTCTAGGCTGTGTGTTCATCATACTAACTCATTCACTGAGCAAGATGTGATAAGCCTCTGTGGAATTTTGTCAGATCTTTGCTTCTAGTTGTGAACATGAATTTCTTGGTAAAAAAAAAGCCAATGACATCACTTGATACTCTTTTCACAGCTGCTGTTATGACTTCTTCCTCACACATAGGCCTGCAAAGTGACGATATACTGACTGAGAGGAACCTATACAAACCTGATATGTTGTGCACATCTCTAATACAAACCCAGTAAACACGGGTATTCTATTAATTCCATGTTAATCAAACCCATACATTGCAAGCAAGGACCAATGCTGCTCCTGCTCCTCTGTGACCAACTTACTGTTCTCAGTCCAAACCCTACAGCTGGCTCTGGTGGCAGTAACCACATCATTTAGCCACTGAGTGGGTCTGTTGGGGGCGTGGGACTGTGACAGACATTAAATCAAAGTGATATGGGGAACTGATTACCAAGTAATGCGCTGTAGGTGTCATGACAAAGTGATTTTCTGAGAGCTCGTAATGACAGCTTAATGCAATCAATTCACAGGAATAATTCACTTCAGATTGTACATTATATAAGTCAGCTTTGATACTTGGGATAACTGCAGACTATTGTATGTAGTATATGTATTAGAGAACGGTCCTATTATAAAGTGTTTGATCAGTTTGGAGTTAAGATTGTAGTTATTCATGTTTTTTTTTTCTTATTGACCAGGTGTCCTCATCTTAGTTTTGTGATTTGTGTGACTGGGCTGCTGCAGGCTATCTATCTATCTATCTATCTATCTATCTATCTATCTATCTATCTATCTATCTATATATATATATATATATATATATATATATATATACTAAACAACAGTGTATGGCAAACAGTAATATTTCCTATCTGAAATACAAGCCGGACTTACATAGCCTATACTGTATCAGAAAACAATCTAATTATATGAAAAAAAATCATAAACTGATCAGCCATTTAATGCACAGGCTTAGAAATTGGTAATTTGTGTTACAACCAGCGATACATTTAAAACAATGCTCAATACAGTATACATTCTCAACAACCAAATTATTATGATAGAATAGTTTCAAATTAGATTCACTTTTTTTTACGATCCTGCTAGATGATCATCAAAAGTCAAATGTTGTCCTTTATGTGACTACTCTTTGTTCTTCATTTTTGGCTATTTCACTGGTTATAATTCTATAAATTGATGAGTTAAAAAAGTGCGTTTTCAGAGAGCGCTTGTTTGGACCTGCTCCCTGCAGGGAATCGCGCTCAGCTCCCCCCGTGATGGGAAGCGCGTCTCCACGCGGAGCGAACACAAGTGGAGGTATCAGGTCTAGCCATGTGTATCTCTGGCTATCAAGCGGTTTCGCGCAGACACCGCTTCGTGTGAGTGCATTGCAAGCCTCGTGAATGATACATGAATTAATAACAAGTCTCACCTATCAAAGGTTTAGGTGTCGTATTCCCCATTATATCCAGAAATTCCTCGCACCGGCTGACAAGTTAATTCCGATTGCACTATTTCTCTGTCCATCCATGTATCTTCAGTCTGATGACAATCTGCCTGGAACCGGTTCAATCGGAGTATCTCAAATTTCGCCGTAGATCCCCGCTGAAGCATTGGACGCGCTCTTCTTTAATGTCAACACCAAGCCGCTGCGACAGGCAGACACCTCCAACTGGCGCACAGCAGCCCCCCTCCTCTCTTTAGTATAGCTCCCCTCTGCACGACTTTAAAGACACAGTAAGCAGAGATTCCCCCTCAAGAGCATCACAGAGCCTCTGAATAATTCAGTGAATTATTCACCCAAAGCAAGATGAAGCCTAATGACTGTGTAGCCTACTGTACACAAACATAATGACTGAATCCAGTCTAGTCTAGTCAGTAGCTACATTTGCATACAGAGGGTCATGCAGAAAGCACAGCACAAACTTTGATAACAGTAAAATGATTATGTTCATCTGGTTGTTTCAAAAAGGTAGTATCATCCTGAAGGGGTTAGACTGATCTGAATACAGAGAAAAGACATTTACACGATGCAAGGATCCTTGGTGTCAGATGTTTAAATCACAGATCCCACAGACCCATTGTGAGGGCTTACCAAACATAAATTAATCACATATTCAAATATTGGACAAACAGAAAAGCACTCTTTAATAAAAGTCCAAGCACCATATGAGGAAATCCCCTTATTTCCCCAACCCTATCCTCTGCCCTCCCACAGCCTTGACTGCTGGGCTTCTCTCAAGCTGTTTCCTGTCTTCTGGACCACACCACTCTCCGAGGAGCCATGGCCTACGGGGTTTATGGGACTGAAACCATCAGTGAAGGGAGTGCCGGGATAGCGTCAGCGTATCTCCCATAGTGGAGAATTAGAAGAGGCCAGGGGCGCTTCAGCAGCTGTGTGTCAAATATCCCGAACAAAGCCTGCTGGTTAATAAATGAGAATGCGTGAAAATGTAGATGTGTGATGTCAATATGATGTTCGGATTGTGACTAATTGGATAACGTTTAGCAGAAGGGGTTTACTTTCTGCTTTATGTATGCAGGTTGACGATACAGACATGATCCATAGCACATATGGAGGAAAAGTGCTTCTACTGCCCACATGGTCATATATGATCTAATTCAGTTTGAGGGCAAACAAGTCTCGTGAGAGACGGCGTTTGGGTGACGGCAGGCAGGAACTAAATATAACTCAAAGACAAAAGCATTTGTTTCTACCTCCTCAATGCTGTTTGTTTTAGCAGGATATGTGGCTCTTTATATGAGCCTTGCGTGAATGGTGTTTGGGGTGAAGCAAAGCAGAAGTGAAATCCCCCCCCCCACCACGCCCTCGCCGTTGCCTCAGAAAGAAAGATCTGCTATGGCAAAGGGGATTAACACAGGAAGTGAATATGAGGCTGCAATGGAGTCTGCAATCAAGCTTTCCCTGTAAACACAGCAGAGCTGTAGTAACAAGTGCTGCTCCCCATCATGTCTGCTTTACTGTGAAGATTATGGGGTGTTAATGAATGCATAATGATTGCTGGGCTAAATATATTCCAAAGGAAAGGAAGTGTGCTTTTAGGGTCATTTTTTTAGCACAATCATTTAAGACACTGTTGGATGTCTGCAGGAGTATTCAAACGCACAGAGAAATGTTAAAGGAATTGTTCAACATTTTGGGAAATACGTTTTATTCCAGACAGCCTCCCCAAAGAAGAGCAACAGCATCAATTGTTTCAGTAAGTGCCCCAAAATGACATCTGTTCAAATGACAAAGCTCTCTGGTGGCTGCAGTGTTTTCGCTATAAAGCTGCGAAATGAACAAGCGGTTGTGACGACTTAATCTCTGCTGCTGTTGTTACTGGGGCTGTTAAGTGAGAGTGCTGTTTTCTGCAAGACTTGAAACACTCAGACAATCAGTAGCCTAAGTTTTCTCTGCACTGCTTTGAGTGGTTTAATAAACCGGTTAATGCGATAACTTTACTCTTGTCTCCGACTCATAGTGAAACATTACAGTACAATGAGCATGTGTATACAGATCTGTGAATACACGCATCGCTGAATCCAAAGTAAAGTGCACCGGACATTGGTTTATTTTGTCCAGAAAACACATCCGAAACAAGTTCACAAACGTTGATTTGTAATGGTTTTTGAGGGCTCAGACAACTGGCAACCTCATGGTGAAGACAAGACTCTGGGATAAAATCAACAAGATATAACATATTAATTGATGTCCTTTAGAGAGGCCTTTGGTAGGCATATTTTGTAGCCGTTGAACAGAGCCAGGCTAGCTGTTTCCGCCTGTCTTCAGCCATTCTGCTAAGTTAAGCTCACAGGCGGCTGGGGGTACCGTACAAAAATGAGAGTGGTATCGATTTTCTCTCTGCAAGAAAGAATTAAGCCTATCTCCCCTTGAATGTCAAACTATTCCTTTAAGAATACTGGACTTTGTACTTTAAGTAAATGTGAATAGATAAAAGATAATCCAGCACTAGTCTGGCATTGCCAGACCTCCACAGCACTGTGGAGTAAGGTCTGGCTACACCACAGATACATTCTAGGATAGGAGAAAAAAAATGCTTTGGGTTGTTTGCATTTCTTTAAACCAATCACAATCGTCTTGGATGGCGCTAAGGTCTGGCCGCAGTGACAGTAACTTGTTTTGGTGGAACATGGAACCCCGTGATGCAGGCATCTGGTAAGGATGTCCCCTGGGCGCCTCCCTAGGGAGGTGTTCCAGGCACGGCCAGCTGGGAGGAGGCCTCGGGGAAGACCCAGGACTAGGTGGAGGGATTATATCTCCAACCTGGCATGGGAACGCCTCGGGATCCCCCAGTCGGAGCTGGTTAATGTGGCTCGGGAAAGGGAAGTTTGGGGTCCCCTGCTGGAGCTGCTGCCCCCGTGACCCGACCCCGGATAAGCGGACGAAGATGGATGGATGGATGGATTTGCACCCCGCCAAAGCAAACAGCACATTAAATATTAAATGAAGTTAACTGTTCACACAATACAGTAGAGTGAGCCATTTAAATGATCTGGATACATGGTTAAACGTAATTTGCTCTTACCAGTGTATTGCTGTGTGAACTTCGTCCACAGCGATCCAGACCAATTGGTCCCAAAATTTTCCAGTTAGATAGTAAACGCCATAAACATATTCTTTGTAAATCATTCCTCGAAATAACCATGCAGGCCTGCCTTGTTGCACGATCCAAATTTTCATCAAAACTTGGAATTTTCGTGGTGACCTCTAGCTCACCCAGTAAGATCGTTCGCCCCATGTTGGCTGAGTCCTGCAGCAGCGCAGCATTCGAATCCGACCTGCTACCCTTTGCTGCGTGTCGTCCCCCATCTCTCATCCACTTTCAAAATAAAGGGGAAAAAGCCCCAAAAAAAAAAAAAAAACTTTAAATTTTCAGCATGTAGCTTGCTAGCTCAAAGTTTGTTGTTGTTTCCCCAAGCTAACGGCGTTAGAGATCGGCAACACATTAAAGAACGGAAGGTGAGCAACGTGCGGGATGTCAGGCAGTTATCCTGGAAATGTACTTCCGTTGAACCAGACTAATTCAGCACACACAGGCTTCAACAATGGTCAAATCTAAAATAAAACAACAGCGTTGAAAGAGCCAACCATGAAAAGTATGCGCCCTTGGTACGCTGTATATATACAGTACCACTCTGATATGAAGTCAGAACTCGCTCAGTGCATTCAGACAGTATGCGGACAGTGGAATTAGTTTAGAGAGAGTGTGTCGGTGGTCTGCTTCAGCCAAAGCCTAAATTACAACCTGGCATCACCCTAAGCGCTTACCCCTGGACACTATTAACATAGATACGTCAGTCTGATTGCTCTGACAGCATGACAGAAGCAAAGACGCCTCTGGAAGTGGGTGTGGAGACCAACTGAGAAAGAGCCCACACTGTTGGTTTGACCACCCATGTACAAACAGAATTCAAACAGAACTTCCCACTGCAGTACAGAGCCGCGCATGCTGGCAAGCTTTTGAGATTTTGGTGTGATTAGTTAGTGTGAAAATGATTGGTCCAGAGTTGTGATTTACACCAACGCAACTAGGTGAAGGACATAAAGTACAAGACACTATCAGAACGATGCATCTATTTTTATAGAGCAAACAGGAATACTTTGCTCTAATGTGAACCATAATGCATACTGTCCCCCTTTTGGGTATCAAGCAGATGTGATGCAGCGATCTCACAAGGGCCCCTACAGTGAATAGAGTTATTTCCAGAGAAGGAGGGCAGGCATGCCTCGTTTGCTCAAGGAAACTTGGCCCACAGCAGTGCGATTGCTGCCACGCAGCGCGGCGCAGTGACTGGTCCTTGGACAGCAAAGTGTTGCATTTGCAGTATTTTAATTCTCTTTAAAGATTCAGAAACAGTGTAGAAATGCTGAGCAGATGGCTGTTGGGAAGGTTTGTATGCGGTGGTCTCAGTATCAGGGGAGGGCTAAGCTGTCCAAACCACTGATCTAATGGGTGAAGTGAGTCATACCCACCTTCAATGTGAAAACAGCCATCTCCATCAAACACACATGGGCCAGCACAATGAGCCACATTCATACAACAATGTTTTTCTGGTCACCTCTTTTTTTTTAAGCGCTGTTTTCTACTACAGTGCATTAACATCTGTTTTTAATGTGTGCTCCTGTCTTTTCATTAGGTCGACTCTTAACAGGCCACTGGAGTCAAGCACCTGCTTTTCAAAAACACAGTAAGAGTTCAACTATTGCCAAAGCCATTGTCTCAGTAAAAAAGTCCCTCACGTAGATGATGAAACGTACTAAGTTGAAAACGTTTTTTTTTTTTTTTTTTTTTTTAAAGCAACAGTGCAGTTTGCCTTTAATTGGATCCATTTTAGGGGGCGTTCTTGCCATGTGCTGCTCAGTGCCCTCACAGATTGTTCTAATTTCCAAAATCCTCAGATCGTGAGACTGAACGCTGTGGCAGTCTTGAGCTGACAAAATGCATGCATGCTTGGTTTCACTTCTGCAATTTCTGATTTCTGTAAATTAAAAACACCACCATGAAGTGAATCACTGGCGAGTGGGGAAATAAAGCACTGCCGCTGGTATGAGCACTGCACTGTAATGCAGTGAATTGACAATTCATAATTCATTTCGGTTTTCTTCAGTGCAGGGAAAACAATTTAAATAGTTAAAAAAGAATGCTGATTATGAACAGCAGACCTTATAGACCTTATAACTACTTCTACCTGAAAAGTCTATTGCAGTATATGTCAGTAACATTTCACAACATGTCATCATGCGCTAATACCACACAGGAGAAAGAAACAACTTTCTGACAAAAACAACAAAATGTAACTCGAGGTCCACTTTATTCTTGTTGGTAGGCAGGTTGTTAACAATGGTAATGATGACGGACAGGGATATTGACTGTGAATATGAGAAATTTCCTGATTCATTTTCCATTTAGGAGTCTAAATCATGACATTATATAACATGTCAGCTACTGACATTAAATGACCCCTGCTACGCTAACACAATGGAGTCAGCGGGGCGGGATTAAACTTTTTTTTTTTTTTATATGAACATCTTTTCAGCTATTGAGCATTTTAAAGTACATTAAAATGTCAGCAAATCAATGTTGCACTTTGCTACAAAGAACTACATTTTTAGTTTGTGCTAGTGGAAGATTAAATAGTGGCACGGCTCCACTAAAATGTTGTTTTAGGCCTCTCTGTCAGTGGGAGACATGCTAAAAATGGCCTTTCACTGCATTTAACCAGATGCACGGACAGTGTTCTTCCTCCATCTGTTCTATTGTCTCGATGTTCTCTGGGATGAGGAGCGGATGCACCACCGAAGGAGATGCAGGAAATGCTCTTGGCCCAGAACAACATAGCCAACTTCTTCTAGCTTTTTGCATAGTGGCTCCAGATACAAGCACAGCTTGAGACAAAATGAAGGTATACCCTAATACATCATCTATAATGTCTTCTGTGGGTTTACGAGATGGAGCAAATAATCTTTATAATTGTGATCCAAAAGTACAAACATTGTTCCACATAAGAAGTCAGTCCTCATTCGGTTCTTTTTCTGTCATCTTCTTTAGCAGTGACTAGACAGTAGTATGCTTGATGCAGTGGAAAATTCATGGAATTTTACAGTTGTCTAAGAGGTGGCCAGTCTCTGGATGAAGAGGAAGAGGAAGGTCTTACGGGTGCCTATGTCAAGGTCTTTCTCATTTTTAACATGACTTCACACAAACAACAGCAGGCTCGCTTATACGGCCTGTCAGGCATATGCCAAGAATAGACGGCATTACAATTTACAATGTGTTAATAGTTCTTCAAAAACGGATAAAAATAAGGGAGTCTCTCAGGTATATGATGCTAAATAAAGAGAGTTGTGTGTAAATATGGAAGGAAGTTTATGTTGGTGTATGTATATACATAAATGTGTTTTTTTGTGGGATAATATTTTAAAAGGGGATGGATGTTGTTGAACCACAGCAATTCACTGCTGCACCGCAGCTGTAAAAAAAAAAGTCTTGGGCCATATTCACATTAATCCTGTCAGGCGTTTAGGGGGGGAAGCGGTGAATTCTTGTGGTATATATTAAACAACAAACCTATAGTTAAGAAAATCCAAATCAAACCTGTTAACATCATTAGAATTTATGACATAGTTCAAAAGGAAATTCTTCCCAGGCATTTTAAGGCTTGTCAGAATTTGCCTCCAGGGTCCCAGATTCTAACCTCTAAATTGCTTCACTCTCAAATATTCGGAAGAAAAGAATCCAAAATCTTATTAGCGAAACGGGAGCGGTTTTGGGGAACTGCTGAGCTCAGTTTGGGGCTTTTCATCTACAACCACTTTAACATTTTAATCACTTTCTTTTCATGTGTTGATCATGTACTGTTGTTTCTCACTAGAGCTAAAGCATCAGTTTATCGAAGATAATGTTCCGGAAAAGTGGAACAGAGTTTTCCAGCGTTAGTGTATTGTGAACTGTAATAATACAGTGTGAGGGTGAAAAGTGTTTTTTAAAAACACCCGTACCGCAAGACTAAGTTGGCACTTTTCCAAAAATCTAATATTAACAGATTTGAGTATTTCCTACATGTTGCTAGCTGTAACAAAATGTTTACACACACCAGCCCCCCATGGTGAAAGAGACCTTGACCGCAGAGGGGCTCGGCAACCCCATGAAGGCCCTGGGGTCATGACACAAAATACTTCTGCTATTATTACCCTGTGCAGTCACTCAGTACGCTAAAAAAGACATCTAAGCCCACTTTCAACAACAAGGTTGGACAACTCTAGGTTCAAGTAAAGATTCTAATGTTTCCATGAAGTGAAAGAAGTTCAAGAAGTTCAAGAACAACAGCCAGCAGTTGTCATATTATATATACTGACCATTAGTGTGTGCCCGTTTTGTCTCACAGTCCCAAAGGTAGGAGCATATAGGGATAACAGAGAGCGCATTACATAATAGCATATTTCCTTCCAAACCCCTTTCCATTCCTCTGTAGTTGGTAGCCAAAGACAGTAAGGCAGACCTGGGCTGTATGTATGGTCCCCTTCTGCTACTCTAGCTTTCCTGATGAATGCTTTTCTACCAGTTGCCCCTTTTCTGCCCCTCTCTGAAGATTATGAGGCTGTCCATCTCCAAATGTGCCATAGAAGGCAGAAAAAATCAGACTGGAAAAACTGTTCTGGTCTGCATATGTCACAGGTCATGAAAGTTACTTTGTTGTCTTGTCAATGCAGAATTTATTGGTGTCTGAGCGTTCAGTGTTATCAAAATAATGTATCTCCCTTTGGTTTCATCTTATGACTGATGGTAGATGCTTATTATTTTCATGACATCATTATAGTCACAGGCATTCTAACTATGGCTCGCTTCCTAAAACAAAAACAGATCCCCAGATCCAAAACAAATGACCTAAAAAAGAGGCTGTAATACAAAGCAGTTTTTGTTCTCCACTAGACTGTGCATCGCTATGAGGGACATACAAATAATTGACACTCTGGGGGACATAAGTCAAGACTCTCCATCCAGATCTCTGGGTGAATGAGTCACGTCAACTGTCATATAAGACATTCAAGATAAAATCACTTTATTTGTCTTGGACACACATACATACAACTATAGTGCAGTAACAGACGTAAAGTGCATAGCACAGACTATCACAGCATGATAAAATAACATCATTACCCTCTGTCCAACCCCAAACACCCTGAGTCTGCGTAAAAAGTAAAGTTGTTCCTGGATCCTAGTGCATACCGAATTTACATGGACATTCCAAGAAGACAGATTACAGACAATGTGTACACTGGAGTATTTGTAAGAATAAACCTGGGTAATACAAGCATTATGGACCAATAGTGGAAAAGATCCCCCAGATGTCCTGGATTAAAACTAATTTCTTCTGTTTTCTTAATGTTTAAAATGAAATGATGGTCATCACACCACATTTGAACCTTTAAACTAAAGCCAATGTCTGAATTAATAAGTCCCAAGATGTGTCATCAGAAAACTTGACATTAAAGTGCTGCTTGTACAATCATTTGTATATAATGTAAACAGATTGGGAGAACTCACACATCCTAACGTAGGCCTTGGGGTTTTCAAGGTAAATATAATCCGTGCCACGATTGTCTTCATAAGCAAACTGATAAGAATCCAGCTGTCCATTTATGTTTGAATTTAGCTTTCACATCATTATGTTTTCCAGACGCTTCATTACAATCGAGGTCAGGGCTAACTGGTCCATAGTCATTATTTTCCTGGGGAACTGGCTTTTTTGGAAGAGGAGTAATGACCATCGTTTTCCAGAGAGATGGAGCTACATGTGAATCAACAGACAGAGACCCAGGTGGTAAGGCCCTCTGCACATATCTTCAAGCCGCAAGCAGCAGTATACCAGCGGGTCTGGTAATAACGTGCTATGCTTTTGATGTCAAGGGTGATTTCAAGGCCTTCTACTCTCTTTGCATTAGCTTTAATGAAGGCAGACAGCGTTGCCTCAGTTCATGTAATATGCCAACAAATCATGTCCTTTGACTTGAACAGGGAAGCCACGCAGGGGTTTAATTAGCTGACATTGTGTCACTCACAGAGCATGCTAGTTTTTGTTGCTAATTCAAGATCTAACATGCAGGGAAAAGGGGACACAGTCCTTCTACCACCTGTCTTCAGCAAAAGAGCAAACATTTTTCAAATTTACCTGTCAGCTTAGCTCTACGGTCATGCCAGCATTGTTTCCCAAGTGCCTGTGTCGTTTCCTTTCCAGCCTTCATGTCCTTAGCTGCTGTCCTTTGGCCTTTATTCATGTTTCTTCCACAACTATTTCAGAACAAAGTGGCAAAATGAAATCAAAGAGATATTTGTTGTTTCTGTGTTAAGGGTCTTGAGCTGAGGCATGCTCCCCTGCCTCGCTGCTGACTCAGGTGGGCGTAGGTAATTAGAGAGCAGGTCGTGTTAGTCCCAGGTCTCCAGGGAAACAGCTGCCATCCATCCCCGGTTCCCATGGAGCAGCTTGAAGCTGAGGCGTGTACCGACTCCTCTGCTAGCTATACCACTCTGTTCTGGACGGATGCCCCTCGCTGAGCACATTATGGCTTCCCTCTTTCCTGCTACCTGAAGTATCATTTCAGAATCACTTCCAACCGTCACAAATTCTGACAGTATGAGAGTGAGATGTGAGTGAGAATGAGATCAAATTTGAGTCATTTTCAAATGAAACACGATCATGTGTATTTCTTTCCTTTATCTCGAGTATTCAGGTCAAATAAAACATGGTCTGTGAAAATGCTTATTTTCTTCCTGCTCTTATAACTTGACTGCTATTTATGTAAAGATTGATGTTAAAATAGAGGACATTTTCAGAAAATGATGGGACAGAGGGAGACAACCAGCCAGGTTTCCGTCTTATCATTAGATTTCCAGACTACAAATAAGAAAAATAAATGGAGCACAGGGAGAAACAAATCTTCTTTGTGATGGACTTGCAGCCCCGCAGCTGCAGCTGAACCAGGCAACAGAGACAGATCAGCAGCTCTGTTTTCATATGATTCACATCAGCTTGTTTTTGCTGAAGCAGTTCAGTTGGAGTCCAACACCAAAATAAACATATATTTTATTAAATAGAAGTAAATATCCAGATGAGACGGAGTATTAATGCCGATTAGTGCTGGTCTGATTCATTCAAAGTAAACTTTAGTGTGTGAATAAAAAACATTCAGTAAAAGAGATAAAAACTTGATATATCCGACACAAACCCAAAACCTGCGATTTAGTGGCTTCCATCACTGTGTTATGGATGTTTGTGTGCAATGTCAGCTTTTAGAGGCATGTTTTAAGACATATCCAAATTCAATTCAATTCAATTCAATTTTATTTTATTTATAGTATCACATCATAACAAGAGTTATCTCAAGACACTTCACAGATAGAGTAGGTCTAGACCACACTCTATAATTTACAAATACCCAACAATTCCAGTAATTCCCCCAAGAGCAAGCATGTAGTGTGATCTTAGTGTGAAATGATCTGCCTGGAATAATAATTGTGATTCTGATATAGTTTCTCCCCAAAAACGTTCAATTACCGAGTCAAAATCTTACGTACTCCCTCTCCATCCAGTCTACGAATATGGAAATATTCTAAATTTGTAAACTTTAACTGCAGGACACAAGATGTCTCCAATGAAGAGTCCATTTTCAGTGTCTGTGCCCTGGAGGCTTTAAGTTTATACATCACAGTTGTGTGACGTTTCATACTGGACCATGATTGGCTTCCAAGCAAAGAATCATGCATGCATGTGCATGTCCCAAATAATTTGAAAATAGCCTTCTAGTGTCAAACTCTGCACATACATCACTCTTCACAGTGAAGGCCAAACATCTAAGTGAAATAACAATATTTAAAACATATTTTTGAGTGGAGGGTGACTTTAATCTAAGGCATTTGACTGAGGGTATGCCAACAAATGTAACTGATAATTCCTGTGCTGTCAGAATCTAGCAATGTGTTGGATTGGACACTATCTGCTATCTGGAGGTTTACTCCTTAGACGGACTGCATACCAGACATCAAAGACAACTGTCAAAGCAGGATATGAGCCACTGGGAACTCTGTAAGTTGATATCACGTCCATGACACTTTGAGATGTTACAATGTACAGTATGCAGCTAATGTGTTCCAACAGGTAAACAACTGGGCTATGCTACAGGTAGGGATTGCAGCTCTGAAATAATCATTGAGATGAAAGACAGAGCTGTGGGGGCCATAAACACTCCTTTACGTGACCCTCGCGTTTGATTCGAAGGGGGGAAACATCGGGGTCAATTTCACAGACACTCGGTTCACCTTTAACGCTTTTACACTGCTGAGTGCTTCCGCCCATCTGTGCCCCTTTTCCTGTTCTTCACGTCCCACCGCTGCCGTGAAGTCAACCACCATCTACGCCCTTGGTCTTAACCCCTGTCTTCTTCTAACATGAGCTTTTGTTTATCTTACTCATTATTTTTCTTTGCCTCTCCTTAAGGCTAATCTTGCCTCCTACCCATTCCCTGGCCCTCTTCCTCTCTCCCTCGCTCTCTTGTCATGACATTGGCCTGTGACACGTGTGGGAAACTTCTGCGGGGCCCCTGCTTCTGGTAGGACACTGATATACTGAGAGTGCTGGGTGACGGGGCTATTTTTGGAACTTGTAAATATGAGAACTTCCTTTCCTAAAGTGTATCTAATATCCCAGAGGATTATTAACAACAAGCAGCAATACAGATGCAAAAATGCAGTGGCTCCATTATTACTTCCAGTGCAGCTTCGCCTTTTCTTTGTGTTTGAATCAGTGGTATTTATAAGAAGACGGAGCTCCAGAATAGTGGCCATGTTTTTTACGACTCTGACTCTCAGAAACGCACATTAATAGGTCAAAGAGACAATATGGCTCTCATTTACAAGCTGCCTTCATCAGCAATTGTTCTTCTTTCTTTATGATAGCATTTTCAGGTGCTTCCCCACATTAAGCCAAGTTTTATAGGGAGCATCCGGCTCACAGTTCTACGACGCCAAAACCCTCTCCCCTGCTTGGAAGTGGAGAGACAAGACAAGGAGCAAAACAGGGAGGAAACATTATTGAACTGGAACTTCAGAGGGGGAAGCTGAAATTGTAATAAGGGAGATATGGGCTCCGCTGTCAGCCTTTAACCTACAACAGATCAGGTTGGATTCTCCACAGTTAGTCGAAGATGGAGAGTGATTTTCTTGTACTGTGTTGAAAGCCATGCTGAATATAGGGCTAGGATTATGTAAACTAAACCACTAATAAGGGCTGAAACTATCAGTCAGACAATTCATTGGAGATAATTTTCATAATCAGTTAATTGTTTTTAAGTCATTTATCAAGCAAAAATGTTGAACATTCGCTAATTCCAGCTTGTCAAAAAGTAAGGATTTAAAAAAAATTATATTTCAGTACAGATAATTAATTACTAAAGATAATAGGTGATATATATATATATATATATATATGTCCAGTGAATGTTACTGATAAAATGATTCGTCTCATTTTCTTTCTCGTTTGTCTCTCTCTTTCACAGACTCACAAAAACACACACACATATTACACACACACATGCACACAGTCAAGCTGTCTTGAATAATTAAGATGGTGCTCAATGTTTAACTGCCTTCCCGTATGCCACCCAAGAGCTTCATCACATGTGAGAGAAATGGCCGCGGCCATACTCACACTCACATACACATACCTTTTACTGTCTAGACACACAGATGTGCATCATAGATACTTTACGCAGCATGTTACCCGAGTAAAACTAGGCATAGATGTAATCTGAATACAACAGATGAAGCAGTCATGATGATAGATCATTGTGTAACAGATTAAGTCTGACCTGGAATTCTATACTCTGCTTTCTCTAGGACTTATGTCTTGCTCCACTCTCACCCTCCTTCAAAACACTCACTCTGCCTGATGCTATCAGGTCTCCTGCTGACATCGTGATCGAAGGGGGGGAGTGCTCTAACATATACATTGAGCACTAGTACTCTCCAAAGACAGGCCCTGCTTTAGCTTCAAATATAGGAACAGATCTAAGCGGAAATTACACAGCCACACCTGCTGCTTGAGGGAACAAGACATAAGCAACCAATTCCACTGAACCACAGCGTAAACATGTCTTATACCACTGTTTACATTTCGACAATGGATGTTTAAATAGAAACAATGTTTAGGGTTTTATGCAGTGATCTAATCAGACTATTGGATCTAATACAGGGAATAAAATGATGAAAGATGTAGTTTAGCTTGGCTACAATAATCCAATTAACTCATTCCTTTTCTTGCCAAAGTCAGATAATGAAGTGCTGGGCTCTGTAATGGCTCTCCCCCAGGTTGCGACATCAATATAATACAGTGGCGCCACCTAGCGATGCATATTGGTATGTTCGAAAAGAATAACTTCAAACATACATTCAAAACCATTAGAGCTAGAGAGAGTGAAAGGAATGTAACATTACATCAATGCAGACAAATATAAATTATGAATGACTAATTTCAAATATGTGTTGCTGAAGTGCCCTCTATCACATTAAATGTGCTGTTTTGTTTGGCATTGAACATAATCCACATTTTTTTATCATAGGCCTGGTTTACAGTAAGAACATGACAGCATTAAAACTAAAGAAGTGCTTGTACTATCTTTTTGTCACACTCCGCCCACTTTTTCTAAAAAATAAATAGAAGAAACAGATAATAATGGAATTTTTGAAAACATACTGAAATTGCTCGTTGTCTTTTCTTCTGGATCACAGTGGTTCTTGTCCAGTGACTTCCTTTTCTATTCTAAGAATATTTTCTTCCCCATTCCCCAGTAGGGCTCTGGGAAAGCTATGACATCACCAGAGGCCTCTGTGAACCTCTCTCAGCCACACAGGGCTCAATTCAGCAAGAGATGAGTGACAGGCATTTCCTGTCTGTCTAAAACAACAAATAAAGTTTAATTAATAGGAGATGTGGTAAAACAGCTCAGACGCTGGTTCAGGATCAGCTTTTTGAGCTAACAAATTGGTGTCAATAACTGTACCAAACGTAGGCTATAATGTGATTGTAGCAGTCATAAGATGTTTGACTATCAAAAATGAAGACAAATCATTTCAATCATTCTTGCCTTGCCTTTTTTTTTTTTTTTTTTTTTTTTTACAAACATATGGAAGTGTTCAAATACGGCCTACAGATAGTCTGAAAAGGTTAGTGAATTATTATAATAATGTTATTTGTAGGCCGATTTCATTTTATGTATGTTTGTGGTTTTGCTGTGATGTTTCAAGTATCCCTCTGCTACAATCCCTGAATGTACTCTTAAGCCTGCCTAACTATTCATCTATTTAATGTTTAACAGCTTTAAGGTCATTTTTAGACTGTCAAGTCACAAAGAAACAGGAGGTGTGAAATAAGTAAAGAGTCTGGCTTACCATCTGTGGCGCAGTTAAGTTTCTTTTCTTTGTTGGAAAGAGGAACATCGTTCAAATCAAATGGAATGCACCTTGACGATTGCTCATTTCCCATGTTGTTTCCCACACACAACTTCTTGATTTAAAGAAAAAAAACAGCCAAGTTAATGACGTTTAATAAAATAAGGTTGATTCTGGTAGTCTAATCTCTTCTAGTTAGGCTAGTGGTTTTTGGTGAGAGGGATCAGAAACTGTGTTATATTAGTGACCAGACTCCCGCCTGAAATTTGAAGATGTGTAAACATGAGCTATATTGTTATCTCTTTATTCTGTCCAATAAAATCCAACCTGAGAGGGGAAGGACGTCGTGCGTGAGTGTTTGTGCGCGCGCGCGCGCGCGCGGTTAAATACATGGCATTAGAAGGGAAGACTGGTGACTTTTGCTACAGCCCTCACCGCAATTTCTAAAAAAATGGGGAAGTGGGCGTGCATGGTAATATTCCTGTCCTCGAGAGGTGAGCGTTAACCGCGGGCACTGATGTTTGCTGTGGCAGGCAGGCCTATCTTACTTTTATTTGCTCACAACAGCCTTCATTTAACTCCGCCAAAAGAGTAAAAATAAAGGTCAAATCAAAAGGATTAAATAGTTTATTTAAATAGGGTCCTTTACATTCAAGCTGGTACAGTCATATCCACTCTATTGTGTTTCTTTTTTCAACTAACCATGCTATTCATTAAAAGGCCTTTTTAACAGGACATGTTGACATGTCACGTTGGAAAAGCACAGTTGTAAATGATGAATGATGGCTGAATTCAGTTTAGCTGCTTCAGTTTCAGAGTCTTGGTATTAGTGATGAAAGTATTTAGATACTAAGTAAAAGTGACAATACAACAGTGTAAAAAAACGTTACAAGTAGCCTACAATTTATGGTAACTAACTATAGCTACCAAATAAATGTAGTGAAGAACTTTTTCCGACTGAAACAGTAGAGTGGAAGTATAGCACAAAATGGAAATACTCAAGAAAGTACAATACTTGAGTAAATATATTTAGTGTTGTGCATGCTGACTCACTGCCACAATGCCATGGCTTACTGAGCCATCTCTAATGTCATTAGTAAGGACCCTCCAACTGATATGCCTACAGCTATTCATCAATATTGTTACTTACACTTTCTGCTCTAACGTGTCAAAATGTCCTCAGTGAAAATGGTCTAAAAAACCTTAATCTGGAGTTAAATGTTATCAGAATTTGAAGCTGAATTGTTATTATCATCTCTTATTTTGAAGTTAATGTTTCCGTTAAAATTAATGATCAGTGAATATAGATTACTCATGAAAACAAGTCAAAAGTCAACTGTTTGAATCAGAATCACTCAAGTTTGACCAATTGCGGTCTAGCCTGTCTCTCAATTTATAGCTCAGCTCAGCATTTTTTATCTAGTGGACCCAGGGTATTTGTTGGACTTTAGTATTAATTTGAATAGCTGATGTAAAAACACACTATTAGCAGAGGGAGCAAGGTCAGGTTAATCTTACATTCTCTGGTCCCACTCATGAAAACTCACTTGTTGTCTGTGTTTGACTGCAGGCTGTTGCATTTTCTAAACCCACGCTTTGCTTTTTTTTACAACCTCTTCACTGTCAACAAAGACTTTGAGAATTGGACAACCTCAACTCTCTGATGACATGGGGTGATGAAGTCAATATGAAAAAAATAATTGTGTAATAAAACTGCACCCCTGAGTGAAACAGCCTGAATGCTTCTAAATGTTAAGGAAAACAATTTGGTGTGCAGGCTGTAAAGTCTATTCATTCCCATTACAAAAGTATATATTTTTTATTGGTAACACACAACATCTTCCATAAGATGGCGCTCACACCCAATCAACTTGAAAGAAGACATTGCTCAGTATCAGAGCTCTCTCTGGGGACCATTCCATGTACAGTATGTGTGATGCTCTACTGAACATGTGTTCAACACATACAGAATTCCATCCATTCATGTGAGAGTGTTGTCACAATTGTACTTTTCTGGACATCATTGCTAAATTACATAATCACACAGAATAACAGAGCTACATTTCATAAACCATAAATTTTTTAAGAGATCTTCCCTGTTGTGTATTTTGCACAGGTCACCACAATACACCTTAAACAAAACAGACAGGACAAAAATAGTTTAATTAATGATTTGTCTGATTAATTGGATGATTAAAAACTTTAATAATTCTGTGGTGAAAATTGGCCATTATATTAGCCCTAAAAACTGAATATCAACAGAAAAAGATAAAAGATAAAGTCTGATTACACTAACAAATATGATTTAAACCTGAAAAATATAAATATAAAGCAAAACATTGAGCTTGATAGACATGTTATCATAACACCATTAATACAAAATAAATTAATTAATTTAATTAATAATAAGCGCTTGGCTGCATTTGTTTTTTTAACTTGATTTGATTTATTTTGGATTTGACAGACAACATAATCCAAAGGATAACATGTTAAAGTGTGAACACTTATTTCCAACATGGTCCTTGGTGTTAGAACATTAAACACATGACAACGACCTATTGCAGGACAAAGAAAATAACATTTAACACAAATCATCCAAGGTTCAAGAGTGCTAAAATCAGAAAATCACAGAGCACATAAAATAATCAGTCTACTCTAATTAAAAAGATCAGTTACTCTATTCCATAAAAATGCCTTAACCTGATGTCTAAAAGCCCCTCTGGTATTTACAATTTTGAGGGAAAGCGGCAGATTATTCCACAATGTAATACCTGTATAGAAAAAGCACTTCTAGCTGCATTGTTGACTCTGGGCACTTTACAAGAACGGACACTGGCCCTAGTATTGTGATTATGCTGTGTATGAACCATTTTTGTATGATAGTGTAAATATTTGGGAGCAGAGCCATTTATGACATTATACATATGATTCAACTTTAACTGCTCCACTCTAACATGTACTGGCAGCAGTCATACCCTTTTAAAAGCATCTCCACCAATATGAGTCCATGGGTGTACATTTAACAGGTAGCGGATAACATTATTTTGCATCACTTGCAGTCAGTTTTTAAGTTTAACTGATAATCCACAGTAGCAGGCAGAACATGCATAATCAAAATGACATTGAATCAGTAATACAACCAGTAATTTCTTGATAGAAAGATGCCTTATCCTGCGATACAGGAATTTCAGTTTACCGGCACACTTGGATAATATTTTGTCAGCAATAGATCTACAGGTTAATGACTGCTCTAATCTTAACCCCAGGTATGTGACGCTTTTCTGAGACATTATTTCAGTGCCATTACATGTGACTGTAAGTGTATTTGTACTAGACAACTTCTTTTTGTTCCAAATAAAATTGACTCAGTTTTACCCAGATGTATTGAAAGCCTATTGTCTATGAGCCACTTGCTAACACTGTCTAATTCATTACCTAGAGTCTTCTCAATCTCACTGATATCACTCCCAGAGACCAGTAATGCAGAGTCATCAGCATATAAAAGCAGCTTACATTTCACCGCAGCTGGCATGTCATTGATATAAACTAAAAATAAAAGGGGGCCAAGGACTGAACCTTGGGGCACCCCACAAGTAATATCCTGAGGATCAGATATGGTCCCCTCAACATCAGAAACTTGAATTCTTCTAGTGAGGTAAGAGGTGAACCATTTCACCAGTATTTGCAGTATTTCTGAAGCCTATACTTTGTAGCTGTGATAGTAGTATTGTATGGTTTACAGTATAAAAGGCTTTTTGCAAATCCAGAAGAATCATGCCCACATGCTTTCCTTCATCAATGTTTTGTCGAATATAATCAAATAAATGAATAAGACAGGTTTCAGTAGAATATTGTGCTCTAAATCCAGACTGAACTTCATACAGTAGATTTTGTCTGACAAGGTACTCTTCCACCTTCTCATACACAAGACGCTCAAACAGCTTTGATGTGGCTGTCAGAATTGATACAGGCCTATAATTACCCACATCTCAGCTGCTATTTTTCTTAAAAAGGGGGATTACCCTGGCCCTTTTCATTTTGCTTGGAAAGATACCCTGACTTAAAAATACATTTATTATAGCGGTGAGTACCCTAGAAATTACATTGGCACTATCGCTCAGCAATCTGGACGGAATAAGGTCCTGTCCAGTGGCTTTGTTAATTGACAATGTGGATAGACACATTCTCACCCTCTCCTCTGAGACAGGGACAATCTCAAAAGCATCAGGAGTAGCATGCTTGTTTTTATAAAAGGAGTTTACAAACGGTGGTCCATACCTGACACACTCGGCAAATTATCAACCTAACTGGCAGCAACTTTTGTAAAAAAGTTATTAAAAAGGCAAGCAACTTGCTGTTTGTCAGAAATCATGTCGTCCTCAATGACTAATCCAATATTACCATTTCATCTGAAGAATGGCCGTAAGTACCACCAAGAAGACCACATGAGTGGTGATCATTTCTCAGTCATATGAGATGTCCCATGCTTGTTTTTGCCCAGGGCACTTAAATCTCTGAAGCATGATCTTTGCTTTTATTATTACTGACTGATTCAATTTCATGGCCTCAGATCTTACACAAACTGTAAGCACATCTCTCTTATCAGATGTCTTCCCATAAGCCCTGGAAACTGCAGTCATCAAGCCACTCTTAAAAAAGAACAATCTAGACATATGACTAATGAACAAGTACAGACCCATATCAAACCTTCCGATTTCAAGTAAAATCATTGAAAAAGCTGTTTTTCTAGTGCCAAACAACTTATTGTCACCACTAAACGACCGTTTTGATGTCTTCCGGACAGGTTTTTGACCACACCACAGCACTGAGACTGTTCTTATTAAGGTCTATAATGACATCTGCTTCAGTCTTCAGTCATCAGTCTTAGTATTTCTGGATCTCAGTGCTGCATTTAACACAGTCAACCACAACATATTACTAGAATGACTGGGAAACTGGGTGGACTTTCTGCAACAGTACTAAACTGGTTTGAATCTTACTTAAAGGACATGGACTACTTTGTGTCAATAGTTAATTACACATCTGAGTGGACAAAATTACATGCAGAGCTCCACTAGGCTCCATTCTGGGGCCTCTTCTGTTTAACATATACATGCTTCCACTAGCTCAGATGATGAAAACAACAAAATAAGTTACCATAATTATTCAGACGACACACACATTTACATTTTACATAACCAAGCAACCAGGGAACAAAATAAGAAGAAGAAGAAGAAGAAGAAGAAGAAGAAGAAGAAGAAGATCTTGGCATCTTGGCAGTGCCCAGGAGGGGAACTGGCACCACGCTCCGTACTTTGGGCCCTTCGGTTCCCAGCCCAACTCCCTACGGACTGAGCTACTGATACTGTCTCACCAGGATCTAGAAGACTTGACTACTGTAACAGTGTCTTTACAGGTCTCCCTAAAAAATTGAATAGACAGCTGCAGCTGATTCAGAAAGCTGCTGCTCGAGTCCTCACTATCACCCCAGTTCTGAGGTCTTTACACTGGCTTCCTGTCTCTCAAATAATTTATTACAAAATACTGCTTTAATGCACCATATATCTGAAACAATCTCTGCAACTCTCAGTTCTTTTAAATCAAGGCTGATGACTCTGCTGATTGCTGCTGCTTTTATTTTATGACTGTTGTATTCATATTCGTTTTTGCTGCTAAGCACATCTGCGCCGCCGTAATGTGATTTATGTCTGCTCGTATGTATGTATGTATGTTCTTTGGGTGTGACATCATCTACCCAGAGTGCAGTCAATGTAGAAGACAGGATGCCAGACATTCCTTAAATACTCCACACAGGATCTCACTGCTGCTTGTAAACACAACCCTGTACCTCCAGTGAGTGGAAAAATACATGCTCAGACTCAGTGGATGAGGCTCTGGAGGGATTGATAGATGTCTTACTGCTGGCTATCATTCAAAAGTCTCATTTGTTTTTATGATTATGAGCCATTGAAAGTTGTTACTTCAACACACTTTTTTGTTTACTTTTTTTTTACTTTACTGTTGAGAGAATGAAATGACCCCCTTTTATACCAAGGCATAGCAAAACTCTGTTATCTGGACAGGTGGAGCAACCACAAACACAATGGGAGATTAATGCAATGTCTGTAGCGGTGCCCTGATTGATGAACCAGTGCACACCTTTAGAGCAGACATTTCCACGGCCGTCTGACATTCCAGATAGGGTTGTTAAAGGAAGGGGAGCTCTGCTGGCAAGGAAAAGCCACTTCACTGCAGCCATACGTAATGTCCTGACATTCCTTGAGCTATACAAGTCTTTGGTTATCATGTCAGAGATCTGGCCTTATCTGGGCTCCTGTCATGCAACAGAAGCTTTTCCAGCTTCTTTTTGTAGGGTTTCTGGTCGAGCTTTGCTCTGGAATCTCACACAGAACATTCAACAGAAGGTTTGGTAGAGTTGTTTTTTTTAAATCAGCAGTTGCAGAAGACGTTTGAAAATATGTAGCAGTTTCATTCTCTCTATTTTTATTCTCTTTAAAACATGCAACATTGCTGGGTGAATTTAAACATTAAAGGTTTTTGAAGCAGGTTTTGGCTTTGACACATTGACCTCTTACAGGAAACTTCCATGTTAACTCTGTTTACGACAAAGCCTACATGAGATTTGGCATCTGGCACAACAGACTGTGTGCGTTTGCCTGCACTGTGCATTTTGGTTAGAACAAGCCAGCACAATGCTAGAGCCACGGGATGTTACAGAGGCCCAGTCATAATCCTTTTACAGATTTACTCCAGGTGAGTATTATGACATCAATGGACTCAGTCTTCTCACACAGGATATTGTGTGTGCTTGTGAGAATGGATGTGTGAGTGTGAGAGACTTAATCCAGTTTTAAGGTACGATAGTGTGAGAGGTTTAATTACCCTGCATCCTCCAGTTATCAGACAGGCAATCACGTTCACACTTAAGCCCTTATCACACAGGAAGTCAAGTTAGAATTAGTGGGTACGTTGTGGCCTTTGTTGTTTAGTCATGTGTGTGTCTGTGTGTCACGTTCCCATGTGGGTCTTTCAACGGAGACAAAAAAAAATGATAATGATACTTTATCATTGTGTGGTAATGCAGCTGAAATGGACTTGAAATGTAAGCAGGTGTGACGTATTCCTGGACAGTGTAATTAATTACAAAAACAATTACACTCATCAGACATGTAATTGCTAACTGAATGCAGAAGACTTTAAAGAACAGTGAGTCTTGATATACTGAATAAACTTATCAGGTTAGCAAACTGTTTTCTACTAATTACACATTCAGCAGACACAAAAGAACACGGCAATACCAATGAAGTCCTCCTGCTTGTGACCAGTCAGTGTAATGTACCACTATAACTCTGAATTCTTTATAAAGCTTAATTCTGTATGCGTAAGCTCTTCACAGGGGTGTTGCTATTTGCAGTGGCTTATTTACTACTTTAGCGTGTCCTGCCATGGCTGTCACATAACCTTCTCAAAACTGCAACTACATGTCAGGGCTACATATTTTGAAGAGAAGAAGATCTGACATATGTGTTAAGCCAGCCTTGAAATAGACCGCAGTTGGCCAAAACGTTGGTGATATGTTATTGATCTTATAGTGTTGTCATCTTCTCTGTTGTCATCAAAATATGTCACTGGTATGTCATTTTTTGTTCGCATTCACCAGATAACTTAACCAAGATCTGTCATGTGTCTGCCAAATGGCCACAATTATTACCATTTTCTGTCACAAAGACATTTCTTTGCAAATGAATGCGATATATTCCCTGATACTGCACATAAGAACACATTGCTATAGTGTTGTGACACTGCTATGACATTTAACATTTAATGTTCTACTATCTATGTAAACATCAATTACAACCATCTTCAAGTAGAACTTAACCTGTAAAGGTTAATGGAACTGGGGACTGGGATGTCATATTGTTTCATAATGATGATGATGATTATGATCTCATGTTCTTTTATTGAGACATTGTGAGCAGGCTTGTAGCAAAACTTTCAAAAGTCAGAGAGTCATTTGATTCCATATTAGTCAAAGTTTTAATATAACTTGTTTAGGTACATGTGACAGAATTCAATTCCAATATGCCATCCTCATTTTTTAAGGAAGTGGGTAAGTGTCACATCTGATGTCATGAAAACTTACATCAACTCCCACATATTTGATCCAAACTGGATTGTGTAAAATGGGAAGGGTGGGGTTATGTCTCTTTCTGTCATGGCAGCAGTTCTGACACATTATATAACCATGTTTCCTCTGATTGTGTTCATTAAAACGACTCTGAAGTTGAGTCAGAGCTCAGATGCTAAATGGATCATAGTGAAACTTGCAAATGATGTTATGGTCAAGTCTGACTGACTGATATCGACTGAAAATGTGAGGATATGATAAGAAATACGGGATTCAATACATCAGAAGTAAACTTAAGCAAGTTTGTACTTTCATTTTTTCTTGTTTCAGCATCCAGCCTCATTTGGATAGCACCTTGACATTATCTCACACCACATTTAGATTGTCTCACACACACACACACACACACACACACACACACACATCACAATGCTGTATGTCCCTGACCGGTCAATTGACTTAGGGCTTTTTCCCTCCAAAGCTCCCTCATCAGATCATAAAAGATGCCTAACGACTTTCACACACATACAGACACAACACACTCCTGCCCACCTCCCTCCTGAACACAGGAAATCTAAAGACACAAAGGCGGGTGGGCTGGTTAGGGGAGGGGGAGGGGGGAAGTCGCACATATGTCACCAAAACCACAGCTTGTCTGAGGAAGCTGGTGAGGTCATGAATGAGCCTTTCATCACAGATGCATTGTGAATGGTAATTTTTTTTCTTTCAGTGACAAACATTTGGATTACTGTCAGATAAGAAGTGGGTGTCCGTTTAAAGAACACATTTAGTCATTTCTCAGAATCCATGAAAGTGTTGTCAAAATGTAAAGGTATTCTCCCTTCTAAACCTGAGCTTCATTAAAAAAAAATTTTTGTAGTAAAGGCCTTGGGGTATCATCACCATCACCTCCGGAGGAAGTTTTTTCTCCTTTTTCTCACACCCCACACAGGGTCAAAGTCAATGTTTTAGCTAATTTGCAACCCAAACATATTCCTTTCCCTTTCACGGCCATCTCTGTCTCCACCTCCCCATTGGTGGGGAGGCAGGGGACACAAGGCCGGTGCTTGAATAAGCCCTGAATGCTCTTTAGTTGTCACACTTTTCCCAAACGCCTTGCAGCTGCTCCTATTGTGGCCACAGAGGGAGGGCTCCTTAGCTCATTCTTTAGGCCTCCTGCTGCTGCCCTGCTCTCAGATGGGTTCATAAAGAGGGAGTGTGGCCAAAACAATGGGCAATACCATGACATCATGCTTCTTATGTGGCCAAAATCCTTATGCAGATATATGATAGAATTCCATCGCATGGAAAAAAAACAGGGAAGGATGGGCACAGAGATATTTATGACATGTCAGTAGGTCAGTTTCACTTTAAGTTTGTTTGGGTGCATTGCAATTTTCAACTGCAATCTTCGAAAGCATCAAAATAAATTAAAACTTTCGTTGTTGGATACATAAACAATTTTTTTTATTTGAACAACAGAAAATGTAACTATTTTGATAATAGAAAAATGTAAGTAATTTATTTAAGCTAAAATGCTAATACATTTCATTTGTGTAACTTAAATTAAATGTGAACATTTGCTTGTTTATTTAGTCTTCTATAATATTAAAGGAAATGTCTCAGTCTTGGACTGTTGGTCACACAAAACAGGCCATTTGAATGTCGACCTGTGCTTTGGGAAATTATAAAGCCCCCTTTTTTTTTACTAATTTCTGACTCCATCTTATGGACCAAACTGTTAATTAGAAATAATCCACAGATTCATTAATAATGGTTAGTTGCTGCCCTAAAATGTTTGTACTACTGGCCATATACAAACACATTTTTTTATTTCTAGGGATATAATTTATTCATTCAATTTGAGAGACAATAAGCTTATGAATTTGCTTTGTATTTCACACTAAATTTGTATAATATTTATAACCTGAAGACAGATATATTGGTAGATAACTAGATGTGACAAAAACTAAAAATGTTTTGCCTAAAATGATTTGCAAGTCATTGTGCATCATTTGTCTCACCAGTGAATAAAAAAAAAGAAAATCTTCAACGGAGTACAAAAGTCAAATGAGATTTATTAAACGGTATAAAAACATTTAAACAAACATATGCAAAAATAGATATGATAAAGAAATATATTACTTTAGTTCAATAAATATGTCAGAATGCAGCCACTGAGGACTACGTGCCCCCATTTTAGTAGTTCTGGGGTTCTGTCTGTCTCAGCGCTGTAGGACACAGCACAGAAACATGAGGTAATTATGGTCCATTTCCCCCAATGTGTCAGGATCGTCAAGGTTTCATGATGTCTTGAATCGCAGGTATTTGCATTTGAATTGACAACGCGTTAAACTCTCAAACTGAAAATGAAGATTCCTGCCACATCTACACTGAAAAGAAGGGGATACATTCATTGTTCGTCAAATGAAGGAGTAACTCCCATGCCATGTTGCGCAATGGGTTTGAATAGCTTTCTTTAACCAAAATAGAATTTTGAGAGGATAAGTCAACATTCCTGAGACAACTGTTAATCCTCTCCATTATGTTTGCTTAAAAATGATTACGATTATCAAAAGCAGTTGCCTTCATGGAAACATAAAAATAAAAACCAGTCCTGAATAAGGAATATTCAGATACTTCTAATTCCCTCTACAGGAATAATCTAAACTACCTTTTCAGCCATTTCTCAAAGTCATCTAGGATTAAAACGGTGGATGACTTTCACATTGAGAAGGTACAACATGAATACTTTCTGGTAATAGTTCTCTAATCGCTCTTTGAAAAGATGAGGCCAACCTTCAGAGTTTTGGCCAGCAGCTAACAGAGTCACACAAACTGACCCCAAATACTAGTTCTCATTCTGTCCAGTGACAGTATCACCATCAAATGGATTAGAATCAGGACTGTGTTTTGTGCAGTGCTCTTTGTAAAGTCACTTCAGTTACCAGTCCAAACAAAGTCTGTGCCCCCCCCACACCTTCCTCAGCAGCTGGGAGAGGTGGTGATGGGGCTGTGGAGGAATGAGAGCTGACCAGCAGAGTTGTGTACAGGGATGGACACTGGGAAATTGAAGACTGTGCTGTTGTTGCGGATTGCTGGACTGCCAGCCTCCGACGAGCAGCTAGATGTGGCCAGGACCTGGGACTCAAACTGGAGGAGCTGACCCATGAAGCTGAAGTTGGGGGAGATGATGCTGCGCCGCTGCTTGACAAACTCAAAGGCCTCGTCCAGCTTCACGCGGTTGGTCCGCATGAGGTAGGCAAGGCAAATGGTGGCCGAGCGGGAGATGCCAGCTTGACAGTGGACAAACACACGGCCTCCTTTATTCCTCACAGAGTCTGGGGGGGGGAGAAGAAGGGAAGAGAAAGCAACATTAGTTCACTGTAAACCTCTATCAGGTGATTAAATGCATTTGCAAATAACAGAGGTTAAAACTCTGCAGGTCACAGGAAGGCAAAAAAAACTAAAGTCTTTGCAACACTTTCAGTTCCCTTTTAAATCCAACAGTGCTCATTAAGAGACAGGAACAGAGTTAAAAGGGGAGCAGGGTATGAGCTTGTGGGGGTTATTCCCAAAGGAGGAAGTCTGAATGGACAAGGGGGGAGGAGGGGGGTGGGGGGGATGGGGGGGCAGACCCCTGCTGGGGGGTATTGATCTGGGAGGAAGGCAGACAGTGAGAGAGGAGAAATTGCCTTTTGTTTAGCCAGAACAAAGAGTGGCGTGGAGGGAGCCATTCATGCACAGCCAGCCTACCCACTACAAAACTAGTTTGGGGCTGCTGCTCATTAGATGGGGGCATCCCTTTTTTTCTACGCCTGAGAGGTGGTGATGATGTAACCACTATTGTGGTGGAGTGGGGAGCCTGTGCTGAGCCAGCTGGTCAGTTTTGGAGGGAACTTTTTTTAAATTGGAGTCAAAGAGTGTTGTAAAGGGGGGTCGGGTGTTTGTGTTGCTTGCCATCAGCGGGCTCAGGAGTAACAGCTGTGATAGGCGCGTCAAATTTGGCAGTTGGGGGAAGAGTGTGAAGGGGGTAAAAATGGAGTGTGTACTCACCGATAAACTCGATTGCCTCGTTGAACCAGGAGCTGATGTTGGCTTTATGGTTGTCCTCGACAGGGATGCTCTTGTAGAGGAAGGAGTCCACAAAGTGGTTGGGGCAGTTGGCAGAGACGTTGATTAGAGCGCTGATCCCAAGCATGTCAAGCATGTCTTTCCTTGAAGCGTGGTAAGCACTGCCGAGGTACAGGAAAGGCAAGATCTCCACAGGACCACCCTAAACAGAAAGAAAAAACAAACAATGCAACCCCATTCAGTCAGCTACAAAACAGTTACAACAGGAAGTAAGAAACAAACATAGCGCGGTCGGTGTGCAATCTGATTAAATCAAATAAAGATACTAACCTGGTCGTATAAAGGAGTGTTGCATGGACTACAGCTTGGATCTGCACTCCCCGGATGGCTGGAGCTCAGGGGCAAACTAAGCCCTTGTGGAGGGGAGGGTTTGGTACACATCTCTGGAAACTCTGTGGAAAATTTGTCAAAGCCACCTGAAAAGGGGAGAAAAAAAAAAGGACATCTAGGTTAGATCACATCATATAGCACAGAGACACATCCACGTTTAAATATGGGTCTGCGAAAAAAAGGTGACAACTGCTCATGGAGCTATTTTGGAACATTGTTTACTCCAGTACGAGCTGGTATGGTGACAGCTGTAATCCGCATTTGTTGCCCCGTTGTTAGGATACAGTGAAACAATTGTGCGAGGCTATTTCAAGCAGTCAACAACTCACCTTTAAGAATAAAAACCCTAGACCCACAGGGGTCGCGACACATGGCCGTAACAGCAAGCATCAATGTCCCGTCTTTCTTCGCCTGTCTCAAGTCCAAACTGCGGTCGTCAAGCAGCACGACAGACTGGTACTCCCCGGACAGGAGCCGGTTCCTGGTGTCCTCGTTGGGGACAATGTGCTCAAGTCCCAGACCACCTCTGGCTCGCCTGCGCACTATGGTGCTGAAGCGCACGTTGGTTGAGCCCGATATGTGGGCCGAGTTAAAGGACAGGAAGGATCGGCAGTCCAGCACCAGGCAGCCCGCCGGGACGTCGTCCTCCAACAGACCACGGAGGGACGCACAGTCGATAGTGGGGACCTCCATAATGACCATAGTAGGGCGGCGGGATAGAAATGTAAAATCCAAATACGTAAGCTTGTACGGCAACAAAAAAGAAGTTTAGGTTGTTGTTAAAAAAAAAATAAAGAAGCTTTTCCCCCAAAGTAGCTTAATCTTTGAAGCGGCGAGTCCTTTGTTTCCGGAAAAGAAAAACAGTCAAAAAAGTTTTAAGACTATCAGTAGCTGGTCCTTTTCTTTTCTTGAGTGTATATCCTGTAGTTGTGGTTCTTCTTTCAAATATTAATATATATTCAAGTTGCGTTTGAGTTGCTTCTGGCTCAGAGAGCATCGGAAAGCGTTTATATACAGCTCGTGCTTGTGAATGAGAGGCCACTCACGTCAGGCGCCCGCCCCTCTTGGCTTCCTGTCAGCGCTGCGGACGTCATCGCATGGATCGCCACCCTCCCCCCACGAGTACATTGTGCGGTTGCAGAACGGGCCTCGCGCGCACGTCGCACATGCACGACATTTGTGCACATGCGCAGTGCGCACGTCACGTACGGGCACGCTGTGTCAGATAGCCCAGATAAAACACTAGAAAACACTAGAAGCAACATAATATAAGAGTTCAAAGTAAAAAGAACAAGAAAAAAGTAAACAAAAAAAGTTTGCCCTTTAAACCGTGTGCAGATTGGATGTGCATTGCATGTGCAAAATGGGGGTTATTATATATGATGTCCATCCATCCATCCATCTTCGTCCGCTTATCCGGTGTCGGGTCGCGGGGGGAGCAGCTCCAGCATATATGCTGTATATATGATGTAGGCTACAAAAACATTGGACTTTTCCAAAGTTGCACAGAAAATAAATGTAAATGTGAGTCCAGTTACAGTTAGCGAGTGAGTCCAGAGGGACCTCAGTCAGCAGCCTCCTGGTCTACTGATGTCCATATACTACGACAGAGTGTGGATGAATTAAAAAGTTAAACCATAAAGTTTCAACTGGGAGACTGAGGCACGGATGTGTTATAAGAGGTCATTTCTCATTAATTGTTCTTTTATCTTTTATAATACTTGTAGAATTAATCTCGTGTTTCCAAATCATAACTGCAAATAAGGAATTTGCCAAATTTTCCATGATGTTAGTGTTTAATTAGATTTCTATTTTGCCTCTTCACCTGAGAGTTGACAAATAACAAGATAATAAGTAAATATCTGCCATGGGGGCCATAAAAGTTTATTCTTTGTTTTTATTAGTCAGAGGTACATAGTGTTCAATGCCCCGAGAGCAAAGGCTAACCATAAAAGTTAATCACTGTATAGAAATCTGAAGTCCAGTAAATTTCCACATGCTGAGAAACAAAAACACTGGTCGACCAGAAAGATAACAGCAGAATGGAGATCTCTTGACCTGTCAGTTTTGTTTCATCTGTTACCAAATTAAAAAACAGATAAATGAGGCCCCCCCCACGCCCCGAAGAAAGAAATGTATATTTTAAAAAGCAAACATGATTCCAGTCACTCTGGGAAACCCTTTTCATTTGTTGGTGTGGTTTGCTGACTCAGAGTGGGCAACGCTGCTGTCTCATAATAAGTAAGCATGAGGATCATTTATTGACAGGCAACAGGCGTCTACTGACAGGAGGGTGTGTTGAAACTACACGGTAGAGATGTGCCTAGGTTGTTTTGTTGTGAAACAAATGTTTACTATGTAGATTTCAAAAAGGTGTTGTTGCGACATACCATTCAAAATCCCATTAAGTTTCAGCTCAATAGTGCTCAGATGATGCCCCATTGCCCTAAAAAATCTAATGTATTTCTAATTCTTTATAACTAAAGTATCACGTTTTATGTGGCAACAGTTTTACACTGTGTATTGCTTCAAAAGATCAGGCTGACATAGGCCGTTATGACATCATTCTCACTTAAATGTAAGCTGAATATGTGAGGACTTTCAGCCGTGTGAATCCACATCCATACTGTTTTGACTTCAAGCAGACGGAGATGTGTTATTTGAGAAAGGAAGAGGGGGAGGGGAGGGGAAGCTTTAAGGACAGAAACTTAACCAATCACAACAAAGTGCAAAAACTCTCCAGCCGGTTTAACCTCACACTCCTGTGAGATGAGTCAACTGTGAGACACATGCAGGAATGTTACAAACTATACAGGGAAGTAGAGTTGAACAGGGCTCTTAAAACAGTTTGTACCCAAACATTTTGTCCTAAAATGCATCTTGCCTCCAGTCATGAAGTGCTGGGCTTACATCCTGTAGGTTAGGCAAGAAATCAAACACCAGATGAAGGAGTGAGCAGAGACAGATATGGTGAAGCATTTGTGTATTTCCATGGAGTAAATCTTCATGTCATTCAATTGTTCACAGCACCTGCCAATGTTATCTGTGATAATGGTGCTTTCCAAAATGTTCTACAAAACATATTACAAAAAGTTCAACTGCCTAAACCCATGTATTATATTTTCTCTGTAGCTGTTTGGTCATGATAACCAGCAAAAAGACCATGAAACCAGAACTCACAATTACATTTAAAAAGAATCCTGTTCTCTAAGTGACAACATTTATCCGTGCAAATGTCCTCCCCGAGTAAGAATACAAACCTGTATGGGTGTGTCTGTACTGTGTGGGACTGAATATTTAAATGAAGGTCTTAAATTAGACCTATTGCTCTGCATGTTTGGGATTCCCATGATTATGGCCCATAATCAACCGTGGCTCTCATCCAGAAAGGGAAGTGAAACAGAGGACGAAAGAGGCGTTTCCTGTGGTCCGACCTCGCTGTCACTTGCTGTCATTACTGCCTGTTTACTGTCATTGTCACTACGGGCAACAGCTGAGCCATCAGTGGGAAAACACAGGGCCTATCCTGTCTTAGTATCTCAACAACAGGAATGTTATTTGAGCCAAAAATGTTTAGTTTCCTGTATACATGAGTGTGGGGACACCAAAAAAAAAACAAAAAAAACACAACTGATGGAGTTTGTGGGTTTTCTTGTATGACAAATGTTTTCTTTTCAACATCAAATCATGACGTATAGCTCTCTGTTTTTGAGTTATGACTGTAATATAGTTAAAAAATACCTAGGCTATATCTGACACATGTGATAACAATGGATAACCGTAATGTTAACATTTAACTAGTATTACTAGTGGAGAAAAAAAACATACAGACATACAAATTAACTTGCCCACCAATTAATCATTCTGATCTTATTTACAACTTATCAAGCACTACAAGTTATTTCCTGGTTACCTTTTTGTATGTAACAAGTAATCCATGTTGATGAAACATTTTCAGGCCTTTCTAACAATGTTCTCAGACTTTTTTCATATCGTCACCTTCCTAAAATAATGGCATAAGTCATTTTTTTCAGGTTTTTCAGAATACACAAAAATGAACCAAATACTGAATATATATGTATTAATAATATTACTCAAAACATGTTATGACAATAGATGACTATTGACATACTAATAACAATGTCTGTCAATTATGCAACATAAGTGGAATAAATGCCTTTGTGACTTAGGCAATTTTAAACTTTCAACTCTGTCAACAATCAGTTGGTTTACATGCACAGAAACCTCATCACAGGGGATGAGCCCTGAATCATGGAAATCACTTCAGTGATAGAGTGGTAGATTTTTGTTCTTAGGTTTAAATATGAGCTACTTAAATCAGCATGTGGATATGGGTACAATAATACCAAAAAAGGCATCTATCTACAAAATAATGTAAATATTTATTTATCTTGTTCTTATTTCACAAATGTAAATGATCTGTTCACTCAAGCTCAAGCTCATTACAAACTTTTAAAAACGTTCCAATACGTTACAGTTACTCAAACTTAGTTGGTAACGCTTTACTTCAAGCAGTATACTTGATAAATTATTTATAACACACCTTCATGTATGAGCATAAATAAGGACATGTTCAAGTGTGTATTAATATGTAAACAATATTGTATGTGATCACAAGTATATATGGTTATATTTCTTGCTCAATCACCAGTTGCACCAGCTACAGAGGTTTTACATGAGGAGGTACGATAACAAAGACATTATGCTATCAACCACATTACTTATACTGCAGGTTACTATTTTTTGATTATTATGTTGTAATGATATGACATGCTATACTATTTTTAGGGTGCCTTTTTTACATCTGGCTGGGGACAACAGATGAAATACACACAAATGTTTTTATATAGATAAAGAAATAAATTATATTTGTGTTGCTATTTTTCATTAAAAGGATAGCCTACCCTTTGTATAAATTGTCGAGGGAATACAGATGGAAAGTAATGTGGTACAAAGCATCTCTTCTCTCTGTATGATATTAATATATTGTGTAGGCTACATAATTATGGTCCCTGAAAAAATTATGTGTGTGTCTGTGTAAAAAACTATTGCTCAGAATTGTCATAACATTCATCAACCAAAATGTATTTGTAAAAAAAAAAAAAAAAAAAAAAAAAGGAGTAGTAAATGGTAAATAAAATATGCGAAAGGGATGGTTTTTAATTAATAAAGACATCTTCAAAATTATGAATCTGCTTCTATTATTATTATTTGTTTTTTTTTAAATATTAGACCATTTTCAACGAACGTAAAATCAAAAGCCATAAAAACGACGCGGCGCTCTCACAGGAAGAAGAATCAGAGCGAACAGGAAGTAGTGTTAGCTGTCAGCCAATCGGCATTTGCAAAGCGTCCTAAGCTGACGTCAGCCCGGTACCGATGAACAACCGGTAGCGTTGAAGAGAGCTGTGTGGTAGCCCGTTGTTTGTAGCTTTGTCCGCTCATCCCCCCCTGTCTAACGTGCAAACATCATGCCTTTCGATGTAAGGAGGTGAGTACGGAGCTTCAGGTCATTTTTGGGGTAAGGTATGAAGGGACTGCGGCGGTGTTTTACAGTCTGTGAGTTCCGGATGAATTAACGGTTGGCAAAGCATCGCCTACTAACGTTAATGAGCGGGTCAAAGTTGTAACTGTGGTGTTTTTACATTTGGCATGAATAGGCTACGTTGTCGCAGGCGGTGTAGAGTTTGTGTTGAGCCGGTAGAGTGATTCTCAGGTATGCTCACAGAGTTTTTGTGTGGGTTCCTGCCTGCGCATGTGCAGCTTTCATCATCCATCGTGATATTTGCAAGACCTGAAACTTAGTAGGCTACAGTTGCCTCGGGGCATAGTAACAGTTAATACAGTCAATACAGTTATGCCACCATAGCTGCATGTTTTACTAAACAAACAAAATTGCTTGGTTTAGTCTTATTCACAAATCAAAGTTCTAATTCTCACAATACACAACAAGGGGCTAATCACTCAGAATTATTAGCCACCAATAAACCGTCAAAACCAGGTAATAAACAGTCAGAAATACACCCGACCTGACCCATTTAACTAACCTATAGATACTTGGACAACAGGCACAAAGCTAATAGTCACACCCACAGGGTTGTTGAATCTGTCAATATAGCGCACCCTGATCAAACTAACAGACGGGGTGTTTGCACTCAGTGGTAACTAAATAATTTGGGCAGTGACCGATGATATTCTGTCAAACTCTTTTGGTTACAATCCAAACTTAATTCTTAAATTTGAGTGTAAAGTATTAACTTAAAGTACTAGGGCTACAATGGTTATTTTAATGACGACTATTATGCGGATTTCTTTCATCAAATGTCCAAAAAGTACTGAAACAATGCCCACAACAACTTCCCAGAACCCAAGGGGGATATACAGTACTTAAATGTCTTGTTTTGTGTCACCAAAACCCAAAGATACAATGACATGGCAAAGAAAAGCAGAACTTCTTCACGTGAATGAAACTGTTAGGTATTTTTTTCCCACAATTTTTGCTTGAATAAATTTGTGCGATTAATTAACTTATCAAAATGGTTGCTGAGTATTTTTACGGCGATCGACTAACTGATATATTTATTAATAGTTTTAGCTCCCTAAGGCATATATTAGGGCTGAACGATTTTTGAAAATAATCTAATTGCAATTTTTTTTTCTCCAAAATATTGCGATTGCGATTCGATATTCGATTATTTTTTTTAAGCTCTTTGTCTTCTGTATTATTCAACAAAGACAAACAAATCATTGTATAGTATGAACAACACACAATTACACACTAGACAGTTAAATAAGTAAAAACACATACACACACATTTTATATATATATATATATATATATATATATATATATATATATATATATATATATATATATACATATACATATACACACACACATTTTTTTACAGTGCACAGAGAGGCGCTGCCTCCAGCCCCTCCCCCTCGTGAAGTTGCGTGCCGACACCGTCAACACTGCACTAGCTCAGAGAGGCTAGCGTTACGTTAGCTGCTGCTGGTCTTGCCGTGGGATTAACTGTACTAATAAAACCGTTGAAACACCGCGGCCACGCTGCTGTGAAAGCTCCCCGAACCGTCATTTATCAGTCTGATTGTTACCCCTCTCAGTGGCAGCTCCTCCACCCATATTTTTATAACTGAGCTAACCGCTAACCGGAGCTAACCGCTAATCAGAGCTAGCTCGTTGCCAACCGAGCCTTCAGTTCTGCGTGCCTGTATCCATTAACTGCATGTATGGACTCGAGCCCGAACAAAACCCTTCATTTTATTAAAATGGCTGTAAAAGTTTTAAACTTCAACTCAGAATTGTTTGAATGACAGAGATCAGCTCAAGGTACAGTGTAGCGTTAGCGTGCTAAGTTGATGCTTTCTCTGCGTAGTGCAGACTGATTTGCTCTGGCGAGTCATCAAATTGAGACCAAAACGCAGCCTTTGTGATTAGGAAATCGCGTTTTAACATATCGCGATATTATCGCAAATGCAATTAATCGTTCAGCCCCAAGGGGGTAAGCTTCGCTTCAGAACTCGAGCCATCATGGCGCCATTTTGTTGCTAACTGGCCATCACCTCCTGTAAGCATTCCGCTGACCGCCATTTTTTTTTTACGTCACTTGACTGCGAATAACTTTACATCTGAAGCGTTTAAAGACTCTATTTGTCCGTTGTTTAGTTCCAAAGAAACACGACAATGTAAAAAAGGCTTCATTACCTTGTACCTCACGTTATGGCTCCGTAGCAGACGTTTTTGTAAAAATAAGCTAACGATTGTGTCATAACCAAGTGACTTACTGTCGCATAGTAGAGGAATTACCGTATAGTACAGGATAAGCTCGCAGGCAGTTTCGACTTACATGAGATGTTTAGGTTTAATTACTAATGTTAACTAGCATGTTAGTGATCAATAATTAGCCTGTGCCCATGTTATCTCCTTACATACACCTACAGTCTCCGTATCTGTAAGATTGGGAATGATTGAGATTTCTCTCGGCACAGCTACCAGAAGACTTACAACTTTCAGACACATTGCTTACGTCACATTCTCTCAGTTGGAGGCTGCGCAGTAAAGCTGGCCATCACCGGAAAAGTGCTTCTAATAGCCTTCACTGGTCTCCGTCCAGAGCAACGGGGTCTATTGGTCCATTATATACTGTCTATGTTCAGCCCTAGCATATATGTCCTAAACCAACTTGAGATGAAGGTGGGAACTAAAACGTGTGTAAAAAAAAAAAAATATATATATATATATATTTCATCCTTTAATTAGTGATAATTCATTTGGACCATAATCTGGTCAAAAATATAGAATTTACGAGGCAAGATCACACTAGTGCTGAGAAAATAATTGATTAATTGATTTGTTTGAAACTTTTCTTTTGAGGTTTTGGATTGTTGGTCGGACAAAACAAACTACTTGGTAACTGCTGATAAAAAGGGTGGTCACTTGCAGCCCTAGATGACACACATGCAGATCAGTGCTGTGTTGTAATGGGAAAATGAATTTACTGACATACAGGATCTGGCGTAACTTTCCTTGTGTTTGGGGGTTGTGAGTGAGCGCGGTGTGTCATGCGGTTATCAAATGGTCATGTCCCGTTCAGGTACCTCACCGACCTGATGCCCTGATCATACAAAACCTGCACTGCAACAAGCTTGAAATAGTTTGATTGACCAACTAACTACAACTTTACTTTCAGAAATACGTCACCGGTGTGAGAGCGTGTAGCAATAGATTACCATAGATTACTTTATTAGACATTGATTATAAATCTAATCTTTCTTCTTTTAATATTCAAAATGTATATTATTATTACTCTTTTGTTATTGATTCCAATTTGCATCCAACCAGAAATCCCAATGTTCCAAACAGAATGACTGCATTGAATTCCCATCCATAAACTAAACATCAATTTAAAAACCAACCTGACATGAGTCCACTCATAAAGAGTTTTCTTAAAATCAGTGTTTCCTCTATGTTTTTCTCTGTATTTTGTAGTGGCGGCCAGCCAAGGCAAAATTTCTGCCACCACGGTACCAGAAATAAGGCAGACGCACAATGTAGTCGTGGTTGCCTTTTAAATTATCCTGCCGACATAATGCACTACTTGTTGACTGCCGCTCAACGAGTAGAACTATTCAGAGGTTATTGGGCCCGCCCAGTTTAACTCCACATACTGTTGTGTTGATGTAGTTTATTGTCAAAACGTTCGCTTTCTTCCGAGTCGACTATTAAACCAACCGCTCCACCAAAAACGTCACCGCGGTGGGTCCGTTCTAATTGGACAACGTTCAACTTGTCAGTTCTGTCGGCTCAACGTCCTGATATCAAACATCTGGAAACATTAAAACGGTAAGTGAGTCAGTGCAATATAATATAAATTGGAAATGGTTGTTGTTGTTCGGACAGACCTGCCCCCACTGCTAAAAAAAAAATCCTAAAGGAAACGCTGTAAAATGCTCTTATCTTTACACCTCTTGTCATGTACTATTACTAAACATGTATTAGACTGAATGTGAATGTTCTAAAAAGGCCTTTTTACTTGATACATTACCTTAAATGGCTAAAACAGTGTAACAGAATGGCTTTCTGTGTTGCTTTTGAATGGTGCCTCAGAAGCAGATATTTAGAAGTAATATAGACAAAGATCAGCTTCTAATAAGGATCACCTCATTCAGAATGGCTGAACAGCAGCTCCTCTGAATGAATAACTGAAAGGGTTTCATCCCCAAGTTTAATTGACCTTCAGACAAACACAGGTTTGGTTTGGGCTAACCTGATGATTTTAGAGTCTGCTCCCTGGAATGATCCGATCATGGTGACTTGAGAGCTTCAGTGAGGATGCTCACTGTCAATAGTTGTCATATCTTTTAATCTGGGTGTCTGTTTACTGTTGGATACTTGATGTACACAACAGGCAGGTGAATGAGTAGTGGAAACCTGCGTAAAGAAAGACCTGGGCACATGCGTTGCTTATGGCTTGTGATGTCAGAATGTCCTATGTGAGAAGAACAACATTAATCATAAACATCCGTCATGTGGGTGTACTCAGCAATACTGTACATAAAAAAAAAAGGATGAACTATTGACTCACTATGACTCATTTGCGAGATTTGGTTTATTTGGTAAGGGCCCTTCCTTTCAAAGTGGCCCTGTGGTGTCAACAGAGAGATGTTAGTACATGATGTTCTTATCAATACAAAATATTGTAGCCTTTTTACAGAAGACTGAGCAGTGGGGAAGTGACGGAGGGAGGTGTGTAGACTGTAATCCAGGAAATTACAAACCTCAACGATGGGCTGAGATGTGAACTCTCTGGAGTCAACATTAGTATTCATGAATACAAAGTGTTCTTAGCGGAGGAAATTAAGTGAAACGGAGTTCTCCAACCAGGAAATGAGTGTAGCCTATTAGATGTGTTATACAGTATTTAAGTAGACAAATATTTGATGTATATTACATTTAAATTGGCACATTTCAAATTATTTATTACAGTGCTTTAAAGAAATACACTTCACGTGTGTATTTCTTCATGTATTTCTTTACAACACAAATTTAGTTTTGTCATGTCACTTTTTAATATTTTATGGGATTATATTTCAGCTCATGTATTTAAAATGCTCACTTATATGTAAGTTTCATTGAACAAAATGGATGTTATGTATCAAAAATATATTTTCAACTGGTGTAATATAAATGATGCGGTAACCCTTTACTTGAAGGTATCTACATAAGAGTGACACAGTCATGACACATGAACCCTAACCCTAACCCTAACCATAACTTGTTGTGACAAAAACCGAATGACACTTACTAAAAGAACCGCTATGTCATAAACGTTTATGACTTGTTTATGTTTATGAACCGTTCATGACAGTGTCATGTCACTCTTATGTAGATACCTTCAAGTAAAGTGTAACCAATTATGCTTTACTATACTTGTAGAAATTTGATCTTATTATTTTATAATAAGATTATATAAATAAAAGTCTAATAATTCAAATATTTCATATACTGTATGTCACTTCACAATAAACTAATACTAATATATGCTAAGAAATAGTACAGGCGATTCACATTTTCCCAGATTCAGCTCAATAGTTTGTAATGCGACAACAATAACATATGCCAATCGTACTTCTTGCATATCAAGATAGTGCTGTGATGCCTTCATGTTATTTTTGTCCTTATCTCCAACCTTTTAACTTTAAGTGTAATTCAGACCTGGTGTCCAGATATATCCAGGCTGTTGGTGGTACAGTAACATCCATTTGAGACTATTTAGAGTTCACATGTAGCATCAGTTTCCATCTCACGTCTCGAGTGACCAGACGAGCGAGATTTTGTTTCCTCGCTTATATTTGCATTTAGCAGCGGGAAACCGTGACCGTTAAAAATAAGTCTTTGGCATCCTACAGCAAGACGTCAGGATCTCTGTAACTATTTATAACCTGGTCTCAGATACAGACTTCTAAGGCAAATCAACTGTTTGCAAGGTTTGTTCAGTGTGTAAAAATATATATGATTTTTAAGACAGGCAAATATTAAATTGGCTTGTTTTTGTGTGATAAAATGCAAACTATAACCCAAGATCTATTTATGTGCTACAAAAAAATCTTTTCAGTAGAACTTAAAAAGAGCTTTATACCAAAAGTGTGTGTACCAGTTCCCCCAAAAAGATATCCATGTATATCAGTAACATATTCAAAATGCATTAAAGGTTGGGTCATTAGTGATAAACTGTGACATTGGCTGTTCTGGTTTGGTATAATGAAGCATACTTTAAATACTATCAAAATGATCTCAATATAATTTACATTCAAATTTTGTTGAATTGAAATAAATAATAATGATGGAGAATAATTTGTTCATTTAATATGTAATTTAAAAGTATACTTGCTTGATATCATATTTGTACATTTGTATGTAGTCATATATTTGTATACTTCCTACAGTAGTTTATATAGTTGCCATTGCCTTTTGGTAGTGGATGCATTTCTCGGTTTAGTTTTCCACTGTGGCTAGTACCCCTCAGTGTAGGGTTAGGGTTATTTTCGCCATCGCGAATTGCCGAGACATGATCTTCAATGCAGCGCTCGCTGGATCCTTTCAACAATGTCTGCGCTTCAATTGAGTCAATTTTCCAGCATAGTTTTGCTGGCTGCCATTTAAAAAACAAAACAAATCTATGGCAAATAAATTAAAAAAAGTTGCTGTCTCTATTAATGGTAGGACAGCATTTTTTTTTTTAAATGGCGGCTTTGTGCAGGATGTCCCGTGTCGAGCTAGTGCCGCTTCTGTCTGCAGCGTAACCTACAGGGGCGCACGGAAAGAGACTCTCCCTCTGCACATTAAAGCTCAACATTCAGGAAGTGTGCTACTCTAGAAGTTATGCTGATCCTGATACAGAGTGACCCCTCCCTGAGCCCCCCCCCCCAGCCCCTCTCTATGCTGTCTGCCCTATGTATCCTGCCAGGCCAGCTATTAGCACACAGTGATCTAATACTAATGGGACATTGGTGCAGGAAGCTATAGATGAATGCGGATGGAGCGAGGAAGAGATGGAGGGACGCCAGCTGAGGCGGTAGATGAAAACAAAGGAGTGAAAGCTGAGGCCAAATAAGACAAGCAGCAGGTTTGGGGCTGGACAGGAAGCCCTCTCTCCTACTTTCTCCCCCCGACCCCCCCTGCATAGCATCAGCTGTGGTTATTTCACCGACAGCTCTAGGTGGAAGAAATACGAACAGATGTGAGTGTTATGGAAGCAGTTGGTGTGTGTGTATGTGTGTGTGGGGGGGGGAGAAAGTAGGAGAGAGGGCTTCCTGGCCAGCCCCAAACCTGCTGCTTCTCTTATTGGGGGGGGGATTAGAAGAGGGAGGTGGGTGGGGTTTGTCTGTGATGGAGTTTGGGGTCGAAAACGTTTCACTGCCCAAAAAGGACATGCGCAAGGACTCGTGAGCCTAAATAGTTTTGGTGTTGAGAAGCAGAGTTTTTTTTTTTTTTCCCTCACCTTCTCCGCTCCCCAAATAGGCAACAACAGTATTTCATGAGAGAGTTGATTGTGTCAGGTTGCAACGATCCTCCTCCGCTTCTGATTCACCGATTCACACACTTAATCGGAAAATATCAAAAGTTAGTACGAATATGTCAAGTTAAAGATTTAGATGAGAATAAATCTGCCGCCTGAATTCCTCACTGTTGGTGTGGCTGTATGTAATTGTACACTAACTTCCACTCACCGCCAAGAAGATCAAACCTTATAATTCAAAGTTGTTACTGCAGTTGTGTTTATGATTCCAGTGTGCCTTTTTTTCCATTGGTGTATGTGTTTATGTTGGCTTTGTGTTTTCCTGTGTATATGTTGAGCGCCACCTTTGTTGAGGTCAGGTCAGAGTGTGTGGTTGGTGTTGTGTGTGTGTGTGTGTGTGTGTGTGTAATGGCAGGTGTCCAGAGCTAACATTCCACCACTCTTCTGTAATATTGCACGTACAGCCTTATGGGTACAGAATGTGCTTCTTTTCTCAGCACGTAGTGTTTCTATTTTCTTTTTTTTCTTACTCCCCTTTCCTTTTTTTTCCTTTGTCTCCTCAGATTCGATATCTACAGGAAAGTGCCAAAAGATCTCACCCAGCCCACATACACGGGAGCTTTCAGTGAGTAGTCCTTCACGACAACTTGTTTAATCAAGTTTTAGTTTTCCATTTGTCCATAGAAGTGTGTTTAGGATTAATTATGAAAAAATGTACATGATAGTTTGGTGCAATAAAGCTCTATTTGCCATTCAGTCACAAACCTAAAACACTTTCTTATTTGGTTACTTTCTGAAACAGCTAGCCTCGCTTTGTTTGAAGGTAACCTAATCCTTCTACCAGCAGCTTTATAAGAAATTTACACCAAACCAAATGACAAGTTACGGTTTCATTGTTGTTTTTTACACTTCAGTTTGTGCGCGTATTAAACAAACAAGTAACGTGTTAATTAGTGAGCATTAAAGGTGCTGGTGGTCGTTTTTTTCTCTTCTGGACAGAGCCAATCTATCGGTTTCCAATCTTTGTGCTAAGTGGCTATTGGCTCTAGCTACATATTAAAACCACAGCTTGTCTTTTTTACACTTCTGTTTTTGTACGGAGTAAACAAACAAACCTGTTAATTATTGAGCTTCAGAGGTGTTGCTAAGCTGATTTTGTTAACTTTTGAAAAGTGCAGAGCTAGCTGTTTCCAGTCTTTATGCTAAGGTGGCTACAGGCATGAGAGTGATGTCAATCTAGCTGCCAACTCTTGGCAGGAAAGCAATTAGGTTTGTACCCAAGATGTTAAACTATTCCTTTTTAAATGTTTCTGTAAACCCTATTCATAATGAGCATTTCAGCAATCTCAATAGCTGATTTAGTCATAGCAACATTTCGCTTTAACGTCTCAATATTGTGAAAGTTAGGTTCTTTTTTTCTTTCATCCAAATAAAAGTATTCATTTCAACTGATAAGCATGTCTTCTATCACTTCTATCTACACTGCCTTCTCTTAAATGACAATATCCAATAACTTTGTAATCCTAGCTGGAGTGAAGAGGTACTATTTAGCATGTTGATAGATTTTTTGGGTAGGTGCATGACCTATTCAGGAATAGTTTAGGCAGCTGTAATTCAAGTTCCTGCCTGTCCCAGCGTAGAGGTGAGTCCTGACAGTCATTTAGCATGGCAAAGTACATGTTTAGGCACAAAACTAATATGTTAAGAATGTTAATGATCATGCTCTGCCATCGCCTCAGGCACCTGAGAAGTCATCAGAAGAAATCTGAATGCTTTTGCTGTCAGGTCATGTGTTTTCTTGCTTGTCATCAATAAGTCATTGTGTAATCGGGGAATGGTATTGATTATTCACTGCTTGATTGAATACAAAAGGCCTGATGACACATTTTTGGCTCCTCTGTCATTTACTAGTAGTGGTTATTCATTGGAGAGCTAACGACAGAACAAAATGTCAACCTCTTACCAAACTGATGACAGAATGGATAGGCAGTGCTGACATTGACCGGGGAACAGTTTCAGACCGATTATAAACACCTTCCTGGATGACAGGAAAGAGAATGGATTGGCTAAAGATATACACACAGTTTCCACCCATGAGGAAATTCTTCCTGTTCACAGTCTACACCCTTTCCTGTCTCCTTCCACTGTCTAGGGTTGAGGGTATTGGGTTGATTTGGATATCAGACAACTGTTTCTTTGGGTGTTTGCTTCACCCACGGCAGGTCAACTCACATTTTGGCTTGTGCGTGGTTCAGAGGCAACCAGAAACAGACTCCCCCCTTCTCACAAAAGGCCACATATTTGACCCTGTCTGCTTTTGTTATTCTGTTTTAGGGCCGCATGCCTTTTGGGGTTTAATTTTTACGGTATTTACTGTGAACAATAACTGTGTTTGGGCCACAGTGGTTTCCGGAGCTGTATCTGTGTCAATCTGTTGTTGTGACGGATTTCTTTTGTCATAATATATGTTTGTACTGCCTGTGATGTTACAAAACTCTCATTTGTCTTTGCAGTGCAAAAATATATGGCAATGTGGAGATGCAGCGCTAGTTTCTCACGTTACTGACTGATTCATGATATTATGCGATTCTTTGTGTCACAGTTCTGAGGGGAAAAAAATCCCATTTCATCCCGTGTGTGAATAGTGAGTAGGATGACCTCGAGTGTAAATAAAACACTCGTGTAAGGTCTTTGTTAATCATTTGGCTCGTCAGTATTTCCATGGCGGAGCTGTTGAAGTTTAAAACCGTAGCAGCCCATTATGCTGATCTTTAGTAATCCACATCCAGTATTGCGCCCTTTGAAGCTGTACTCTTACTGTACAAGTCTTTTAATGAACCGGAATTGGTGAACTATGTGTCATAGCGACACTCCCTATTGTTTGTTGGTTAAACATTACCTCATGTAAAGCCTCCACCAGCCGCAGGTTTGGCTGTGATGCCCTTTCAACCACAAGGTCATGTGACTGGTGAGCTCCTAGGAGACAGTTGCCACGTAAACACGCCTCACCTGCTGAGTTGAGAGATTTCTGACCGAGGCTCTCGCCATACCGGATAGACCACAGTTGCGCAGACACGGATCAGTTCCTTCCATATTTATCTTGGTAAACACATGTTTTATATGACTGTTTGGCTGATTAGTTTGACACATGAAATAAAAAAAAAAAGACAGCCTGATTGCTTCCTCTTTTTCAATCTGAGGCTTTATCTAGGCTCAAACTGAACAAAATATACTTCTTATTTAAGGTTAATTTTCATGAGTTGGTTTCTGTCTAGCTTTTAGTTAAACTCCTTAAAGCTTCTTTGTGGGAGCCATTCTTTGCCTGGGTGATTGTCCGTGTGTAAGTTTGTCGAAGGAAACCTAAAAAGAGCTGTTGGTAGGAATTGCGTAGCATGAGCTCACCTCTCTCAAAGCAGATATGCTGTAATGGCTGCCTGTCATGTATTTAATGTGTAATTAGTGTAGGAGGGTCTTTAAAGACCTGCGTAACGGCAGACTTAACACCGCCAGTAAAACAGCGATTTAGGAAAAAAAAGAAATTATAACCGCTGTGATTTCATTAATGTCAATATCTTAGGTCATAGCTCGGCTCATTTGGTTTGCATCATACCTTGAAATGCCGGTGTAATTAGAGATTAATGTGAAATAAATGCCACATGTGTGATCAACAAGGACTTAGGGGATTAGGGATTTTAACTTTCTTCCTCTCTGCCCCCAGTTTCCATCCTCTGCTGTGTCTTCATACTCTTCCTGTTCCTGTCTGAGCTGACGGGATTCATAGCCACAGAAATGTAGGTATCACGGCATCAAATGCCAGAAAGAGGGTGTATCTTGTAACAGCCTGTGGCTGAAACACGCAAATCTAGAGGACCGTTCCTTTGTTGCCACACGGGAACAGGACCTGCTGTCTGAAATATACAAGACGGGGAGTTAATCATGACAATCAATGCCCCCATTATGATGTATTCTGCTCGGGCCCTGTTGTAACCAGTGAAAGGAAATTGGCTTTGTGCATACGTCAGCTTCTTGGTGATGTATAATAAGGGATGACTTGGGAATGGGAGGGGGTGAAACAGGAAGAAAATGACATTAACAGAGTTACACAAATGCTCTTTGCAATTTGGCAAATATGACGATGAATCCTTGACTGTTAAAGTGGTGTGTGTTTTGGGTGGCGAAAGTAGTCTTTTCTTTACTTTTCTAACCATTTTTCTTGTTTTCTGTCCATTACAGTGTAAATGAACTGTATGTGGATGATCCTGATAAAGACAGTGGTGGGAAGATAGAAGTGAGTTTAAACATCAGTTTGCCAAACTTACACTGTGATTGTGAGTATATACATACATACATACAACTCTACACCATTTCTTTGCATTACACTTCCTGTTTGTGTGTTTTCTTTTGCCACATTGTTTATGGGCTCCTTTTTTTTTTTACACTTTTCCCCCTTTATCTGACAGTATCATACTTACCATGCCTTATCATTTTACACGGCATATTGGCAAAAGATAAATGCTGCCCTAGATAATGGAGTTGACTGATAATGGTTTGTTTACCCGTCTGTGTTGTGGCGTTCTGCAAGATAACACTCGATTTAAGGCCAGCCTCCGGCCTGTGACGCCTCTGTTTGATCTCGTGTTGCCACAGAGTGATCTCAGTTTGAGTTGCCTCTCTTGGCTCGGCTGCTTTACTTCAATGTCAGAGAAGTGGCTGGGACGGAGAGCAGTCACTGGTTATTTGCTCCTCATGACTCCCGTCAGAAACTATGCCCAATGACACGCACACGCACACACACACACAGACTGGCGAGGCTCGGGCAGCCACAGCACAGAAAACACACTTGTTCACATTTGTTCAATTCAAGCGATATCCAAAAATGGCAAAGCTAATAGATGCTTGTGTGAAAAATGAGGTCCAGATTTTTGCCGGAGAGGCTTTGGCATGCAGACACACAGCTGTTGGCCATGTGTTTAGACGAGCTCACCCATGGCATGCCTAAACAAAGGCCGTTTCATGCCATTTCCAATTAAAGCGCTCGGTGATTGTATATATGGTGGTTTTGTTGATTTGCAGAATTTTAAACCTTTTTTTTTTTTTCTGCAGAAATATGGGGCCCTCTTAAATACCCGCTCAAACACGCTGGTCTAACCACACTGCAGCTGCATGGAATGAGTAGAAACGTTCCTCGGCCATCCTCTCTGCGAGTTAATATTGTACATTAGTTTATTTTCCAGACCTCCAAACAGGTTGTCGTCCATTACAAATTTACTTTGAGGGAGAAATCATTTCATCATGGATAGCTGGCATTTCCATCCCTTTTTTTATTTCTCTGCGCTGCTCTGCTGTTCCAGATTTAAACACAGTCTCCCTCCACTGACCTTTACGGCTTGCCAGATCTTGATTTGTGACTCCATGAAAAAGCAGAACTGCGTGTAATAACCCTATAATATTCCCTGTCCCCCACCCCCGAACTACTTTTACGTGAACGCACTTCCAGTTCTAAATGACTTAAAAAGGAGAAACAACCAGCTCGGACACAGTCACAGTGGCAGACTAAACTTATGTTTGTGCACTGTATTTTGAGGTCTGGATAAACTTAGGGGCGGGCGGTGGGGTGGGGTGGGGGTTGGTCGAACTTGTCTTGAATGTCAAAGGTCAGACAGACGGCATATGGAGGTTTAAGCACAGTCCAGCAGACGTCCTTCTCTGCACTGCTAGCCAACACACAGCGCAGGCCGGCTCTGAAAATAGGCCAGTGCCAGTGTGCCAACACACGGCGGGCTGCAGGAGGGGGGGGGCAGTGAAGTCTAGATGGAAAAACACAGGCAGGCAGGTCTGGGTGGGCTGTTTGGACTTTGTGTGTTTACTCTGTGTCACTCTCTGCAGAATTTCTCTTTTTAATCTCCACTGCTTGTTTGGTTTGGCTGTACAAAAAACAAAAATAGAGCTGCAGCTAATGATTGTCATTATGTATCATTTATTTGATTAACCAATTAATTGTTGAGCCCATCAAGGGTCCCAAGAATCTGTGAAAATGCCGAACTTGTTTTGTCAAAAAAAAAACTATTTTCAATTTATAGTGATGTTAGTTTTGACATGTATTCATAAGTTTATGTTTATAAGAGTTTCTAGTTTTTTCATTTTATTTAAACTCAAAGATTGTCATACAAAACAGAGAAAAAGTAGCAAATGTTTGGTATAGAGCTGAAACAAGTTGATTAATCAAAACAAAATAAATGATGAATTAATAATGAAAACAAATGTTAGTTGCAGCTCTAGTTTGGTATTTTTGCTAAACAAATGATTTAAGAGATTAAAGGTCCTATGACATGCTGCTTTTTGGATGCTTTTATATAGACCTTAGTGGTCCCCTAATAATGTATCTGAAGTCTCTTTCCCGAAATTCAGCTTTGGTGCAGAATTACAGCCACTAGAGCCAGTCCTACAATTAACTTTCCTTAGGATGTGCCATTTCTGTGTCTGTAGCTTTAAATGCTAATGAGGAGAAGGGGGGGGGAGGAGAAGAGTAGTGCCCTTTTATATACAGAGTGTGGCCAACTCAAATAATGGGCATCATATTGGAGACCAACGTCAGATGACTCCATGTGTAACCCTATGGGGCGAATATGCTATCTTGAAATAAATTGCTTATTTTCACCACAAACAGGCATATACATGTTATCGGATCGGCCCATCTGAGCTTTCATTTTCTCAAAGGCAGAGCAGGATACCCAGGTCTTGGTTTACACCTATCGCCATTTCTAGCCACTGGGGGACCATAGGCAGGCTGGGGGAACGCATATTAATGTTAAAAAACCTCATAAAGTGAAATTGTCATGCCATGGGACCTTTTTAATCAATTGTCAAACTAGTTGATGATTCATTTTCTGTTGTTTATTTGATTAATCAACCTAATTGTCTCAGCACTGAAAATAGTAAAAGAACCCAGCACAGCAAACTGTTTAATGGCTCTGTTCATATTTGTTATTTAATTTTAATGTTTTTTCAGTGGTGGGTTTGGACATCCAGGATGAGATGGGCCGCCACGAGGTCGGTCACATAGACAACTCCATGAAGATCCCTCTCAACCAGGGTGACGGTTGTCGCTTTGAGGGAGAGTTCACCATCAACAAAGTAAGGCCTCATCACGTAGTGGAGTGGAGATGAAGAGTAACCCACACACACTGTATACACAGTTTTTATATGGCTGATCCCCTTCAGAGAAAGGCAAGGTTCCTGTGCTCAGTAATTCCATTATGGTGGATCTGATAAGAGGCCTGATATTTTTGTGGGACACAAGCTATTGGACAACATTGTTGTTTATTTGTCTTGAGAGGATCGAGGCGGACCTGCTTCCTCCTCCAGTCTAAATTGAGTTATGTTAAATGGAGCAGCTCTGGCATTGGCTTCAGTAGCACCTGCAGTCTGGGCCCTGTGCAGCCCTGTTTGCCCCTACCACCATCTTGTGCGTCAGTCTTTCCAGGCCATTTAATATCATTAACCCAGCACTTGTACATTCAACACACTTGCATGTGGAATATCTGGAAATAAGTGAAACGTGTTAAAGTGGATTTTTCTTCCGGAGGCAAGGGCCATTTAGTTTCCCAACCGACTATGTGTGTATTCAGACTTGGTCATTAGTTAACTAAATGTGTTGCATGTGCTTACACAGACACACAAAATGAGTGTGTGTGTGTGTCTCTCTCTCTCTCTCTCTCTCTCTCTCTCTCTCTCTCGCTCTCTCTCTCTCTCTCTCGCTCTCTCTCTCTCTCTCTCTCTCTCTCTCTAGGTGCCAGGAAACTTCCATGTGTCGACACACAGCGCTACAGCGCAACCCCAAAGCCCAGACATGACCCACAACATCCACAAGCTGGCCTTTGGAGAAAAGCTCCAGGTTGGGACATGCACTAAAAAAAAATAAAAAATAATGGACACATATATAAGATTTACAGTATCAAGGCTGAAGGCAGATTACTTCTCTTTCTGTTGTCACGCAGGTACAAAAAGTACAAGGCGCCTTCAATGCGTTAGGAGGGGCTGACAGGCTGTCATCTAATCGTAAGTATCCACGCTGCACATGTACTCAACATAACCACTGTGACATTTACGTAAAGCCTGAGATGATCCAATGAAATGAGTCACCTAGTGGACGTCTAAGGAATCCAAACTGGAACCACAGCTGACACTGCATCTCGGATGGAAAAGCACCAGCTAGTTGCATCACGATTAAAACTACATCCATTTTTGGACACTTTAAAAAATTTAAATCACTTTGTTTCTTTTGCAGCTCTGGCCTCACATGACTACATACTGAAGATCGTTCCAACAGTGTATGAGGACCTATCAGGCAAACAGAGGTTCTCCTACCAGTACACGGTAGCCAATAAGGTGCTGTCTTCCTCCTTATTATCCCTCTTTGAATCTTCTCTCACCTGTAGGAGCCGGCCCTCTGCGTCATAGGTTGTTTTTGCACATGTCAAGGCAGCGTGACCATCCCAACATATGGCCAGAGCATGTATCAACCGTGTTAACATGTGCACTGACCCGGAAGTGAAAGCTCACCCCTAGTGACTGGAAACGCTCCCCAGATGTCAACAAACCATAAACACAGAACACAATTCCTAGAACTGTATTGACTGACCGCTGGGTTTGGAGTATTATTAGGTGGATTAGAGGATTAGGGTGCCTGAGCAGAATATTCCAAAATCTCATTGCCAAAGAACAAATAAAGGTCCAGCTGAGACACCTATCAGTGTAGCTTATTTATTTTTTTTCTTCCTTTTTTTGCATTAATGTGATTCATATAAACTCACTGATATCCATGTAATAACTCAAAACACATTTTTGCCTCTTCCCGCTTACTTCATCAGTTTTTATTCAGCCAAAATTCATTTTCAATGAATCATTCATGGCTTTTGAGTGACTTTATCCGAAACCAATTCTGTTACGACTCATAAACAGCGCTGCCGCCACTACTGTGAAATGAAATAACCGATTGCTCTAAATTGATTTCTAAACATAATGGGATTGACCGTCTCAGTGTTTATTAAATAGATTTCTCTCGCCTGGCACAGCTCCAAAACTCATTAAAATTTGTAACGCACTCTTTTTTTTTTACATCCCACACAGGAGTACGTTGCTTACAGCCACACGGGCAGGATCATCCCGGCCATCTGGTTCCGATACGACCTCAGTCCAATCACAGTCAAGTACACAGAGAGGAGACAGCCCTTCTACCGCTTCATCACGACAGTGAGTGAAGGCAATCTCTTTTAATTCAAGGTCTTCTAAAGTTCTTAAATACAGTGAAAGCTGTGATCTGACATTATTATCACCATTTCAGTCGAACTTACAAGCAAACAGTAACCTTTTTACACATCCAGCAGAGTCCAATACTCACTCTCTTTTAGCTCTAATTTGGTCTCTTCCGACTCCTATGGGAATATACTGTATAGCTGCTGTACCGCTGCCCTAATTAATGTTCTTTCTAATAACAACAGAAAGATATGTTGCTTATAACATAGTATCTGGTATCTTTCAGCTCTCTGTTTTGGTTTTACCGCTGGCAGCTTTACTGTTTCGGTTTACTCTTGCCGCTCTCGTCAACCCTGTTTTCACCAACAGGCAGCTGTTTTTAGGGGGAAAAGCTCTGATGAACCCACTGTATGCTACCTGCCCAGCACCAAACAGCAGACCTACAAAGTTAGCCACTAGCTGGTGAACATGGTGGAGCATTTAGTAGCTAAAGAGTTGGATATTTCCCTCAGGAGTCGGTGGAGACCAAAGCCAGAGCTAAAAGGAGAGTGAATACTGGACTTACATTCATTGGGTGGCCAGAAACGGAACTCCAGGTAAATGTTGATGCTGCGACGTGTCTGCTGGCTTTGTAAAAAGGCAACTGTTAGCTAACACATTAACTATAACAACTTCATAAGCTAACAATATGTCGGCTTGTTGCACTGCTCTCATGTCGCAAAAAAAAAAAAAAATCACCTAATCCACAATATACTTTTTGAGTGGGAAATCAAAATGGACACACGGTATGTCTTGCAAAACTATCTTGGGACTTTTCACACACGCTCATTTTCTTTTTGAGAGTTGGATGACAATATGGATACCTGTCTGTTAAATCTGAAGCTACAGGCAGCAGCCAGTCATTTTAGCTTAGCATAGAGACTGGAAATAGGGGGAAGCAGCTAGCCTGGCTCTGTCCAAAGATGACAAAGTCCACCTACCAGCTTTTTAAGAAAACTATTTCTATTACATCCTGAATTCCTTTTCTTGTTCCCTGCCATCTCGCCCCACCTGACGTGGCGGTTGAGGAATTTTGGCTGAACCTGTACCACCTCATCGGAATGTTTCCTTCTGACTGATAATGTCGTCAGGATCAAATTGGCTGCCTGGCTGATGAGCTGCACCGTTATTTGTCTTTTGAGTTGTTTAGGTTTATCATGCCTTGAGGCATGGGTTGGGATATGACTGTGATTGTGAGTCATGGTTTAAGATTGTGAGTCAAGCTGCAGCAGGACTCGCTGCTGGATGCCAGCGCATACTGAGGTGTCAGTGTAATGTATTGTTATGCTAAAATGTGATTGGAAGCAGCTGATACTGAGCCATTTATAACCGGAGAAGAAAACATCAAAGCTTTTAAATGGCGAGACTGACAGAGTGATTTGTTCTCTGTAGATCTGTGCCATCGTCGGTGGGACGTTCACAGTCGCAGGAATCATCGACTCCTGTATATTCACCGCTTCAGAGGCCTGGAAGAAGATCCAGATTGGGAAAATGTCATGAGGACCGCTCCCCACTCCTCCCTACATCGTATTTATATAAGTGCAAAGTTGTTAGCCTGTTAGCTAAATCCAGTCCTGCTCGAACCCACTTCCTTTTGGAGATTCTATCAGCGTGATCAGTGACGTAGCTCCGGCACTCGATCTAACTACCAGGCTGCACGGCTGCGTCTCGGTTTCTTAAGCTCCACTCGGGGCTCAATCTGCCGTGGTGACGCCTCTGACTATCACATGTCTGCTTCCTCCGTCTTCAGTGTCTTCTTCAGTCTTTTGTTACTGTGGAGATGAAGAACTGCGTGGCAGGGTTCAACCTGTATGGGTATTTGAAGGCTGCACCTGTGTTTTTTTTTTTTTTTAGAATTTCATTCAACACAAATCACATATATTCAATTTATAGGGATATTTTCAAGTTATGACTCAATGATTAACAGGCAACAAGACATAACTAATTGTTTAATTGAATAAAAAGAGGTTAATTTCTGCCAGTACATGCAGTAATATTGGTCTAACCGTACTGCGTTTGTTTCCCCAGTACCGCAAAAGGGGAATGATCATTTGAAGGAAGTGTTCTGGTTTATAAAACCGGACTGAACTTTAAAGTATTTCTGTAATTTACACTTGTCCATAAATCATGTTACGTTATTTTTTTTTCAGCCCTTCTAATTTTTATCTCCAGTATTCAAACTGTGTGCCTTTTTAGGTTTCCTCTTCTACCAAACAGGGTTACCATCATCATGTATGTTTTTTCCACTAAAACCAGTTGCACCTATTGCATGTAACTTACTGTTTAGATTCACTTTTTAAGAGATCATTGTTTACCTTTCAGTCAATTTAGTATACCAAATATTTCACTGTTAAAGGTCCTAGCTTTTACTTTTTCCATTACATTTGAATTACTGCAAAAAATATAGTGAATGTCTTTTTTTTTTTTTTTTTCTTTCTAAGAGATCAATTTATTTAGTTACATTTTATTTTTTTTTACACGGTACGGGAACTTTTTTTTATTTTTTTTTTATTGAGTTTCTATGAAGTTGTAAAGAAGATTTGTAAGGAGAGAACCTGAAGGCCAAGGTATTTTTTCCTCTTCCGTCATTTTATCTTTCTCTTGTTCTGTTGTATAAAAGACCTCTCTGATCACAAGCCCTCGGAAACTTGTCTTTCTACTGATAAGGTCATTTACATCCTGTTCTGTCTCAAATGAGTCTGTAATGCTTTGTGTTCCTCAAGTAAAGGTACCATAAAAACCACTGTTGTGTGTTCAGGTTTCTATAAGACAGCTGCCATTCGTTCTACATGTACTAGTTCTTTTCATTTTATTTCCTCTTTTCTTTTTTATCCATTCTGACTCTACTCAGAGAGAGTTCTCGCCTACTAAATTGAGATTTAACAAGGATGGATTTTATACATCTGACCTGAAAAGGTACAAGAATTCACTTGATTTCATAATAAAACCTGAAATAGTCGAGTCACGGATGCCAGGTTGTGTAAGGTCCAGGTACCCTTATCGATAATAATTCGTAGAACCTGAAAATGGAACCTTTGCACCTCTGATTTCTAAACATTAACTGAGCTCTAGTGGCTGTAATTGTGTGTTTTATGAAGTGGACTTTGCACCCAGATGCTCATTTCCCTCAGCTGGCATCTAGTGTCAACAAGCAGCAGGTTGTCGTTTTTGATGTGGGCATGTAAGAGGTGGTTCAGCTGTCCCAGCTGTCATCATGCTTACATCCAGTTCTGATAAGAGGTGCTTAGTGTGACTCACACCCTTTTATTCGCCCTACGTCCCTCTGTTTACCTCCGTCACTTCTTCCTTGTTCGTGGTGTCACTTAACCAAGCGTCTCCACCTCCGCTGAATGACACAGATGCACAAATATCTGCACGTTTTCCTTGATTGGTCCATTATGTGGCTCATCACAGAGCTTGTGGCTCTAGCTCGCTGTGGACCTGTAATACATCACAGCATGACAAAGGCAAAGTTGCTCTTAGAACATGTACTTAATGACAGCTTTGACTTCATATTCATCAGAGAGAGAAGGGCGAGAAGAAGATACATTTCTTTATTTCTTCCCATATGAGTCATAATTTGTACAAATGAAGGAAGAATACTGTATATAAAAGATAAAAATGTTAATAGAAAATACTTGGGAGTTTGTTTTTGTCATAATGCTGCCACCCAGTGGCTGGCTATAGGAACTTCAGGCACATAATAGTTCAGTCTGTTGTTGAGGCAGCAGCCCAAGAGGAAGAGAGAAAGAGATGAGTATGGGTAAGCTCTAGGATCTATAACCTGTATTAATACATGACTAGTTACATATTATTACTAGGATGTTACTGAAGCCCCCTCGCCCTGAGCTGTCCCACTTTTTTTTTTTAACCTCCATTCTCTCGAGCTGCATCTTTGATTTGATTACACATTGGATGAGGCCGGGCAAAGGGCGTCAGGTGAGGAGAAGAAGTCGCAGAAGCCCTCCTCGGACAGGTGTCCGTACTCGTTGTTGTAGAAGGTCTGTCCTGAAAGCTGGCTGAAGAAGTTGGGACGGTGCATGGAGCTGCCGGCGCCGCTGCATCGACCCAGGGAACCATGGGAGGCTGTCAGAGGCTCTGTGCTGCTGCTGCTGCCCATCCGACTGCGGTCAGAACAACGACAAACAAAAACCTCATTATGGTCTATTACTGACAACGGAGGCGGATAGATTAGCACAGTCAGCAATCAGGAGACAGTCTACGGATACCTGTAGGTATGTTGGACATATTGAGTTCATGATCGATTGTTTCTCAACTGGGAAGTTAGTTGAAAACCAAAGTCACTCATGTCCGACTTTAAGCTCTGAACCTGGTACTGTTAAAAGTGAATATTCCTAAGTGATAATGCTAGAAGCTATTCTTCCTGGGGTTCTGCAATCTCGTGAAAAGAACAGACTATGAACCAACTGATCCTACTAACCAGTATTCTCTGTGTTGCCTAATGTAGCGTATTGCTCTGTAACATAGAGCTCTGTTGTCCAAAACCTATTAAAAATGCATCAATGAGCTACACTGTTGCACTGGGTCAATCCCACATACACCAGTCAGATACGTAAATACTCACTCGCTAAAAATAGTCCCCAACAAATCCCCCATCGGGCTGAATGCCACAGACAGAGAGGAAAGTCAAAGTATTGATAGACAGACTAACACATCGTTGGTTTTGGTCTTTTCATGGGATTTGTTGGCAATAACAAACTTAATGGATATTGCCAGCCTTATCCTTTATGTGTTCGTAATCTCAAATTTAAGAATAAAAGCTATTAATCGTACTTCTTTTGACCAAAATATTCCTAAATCTGAGAGAGCTCCTGAGAGTAACCTGAGTTGGTAATAATGAACAATACATTATCTAAATCAATGTGTATAATTCAGGATAGGATAGTTTTATACCTTGCCAGTTTTAGCTGTGTCTTTCTGGCAATGTCCAGAAATACTTTTGATACAATATAGCATCACTTTTTATTTTTTGCCTTCCTTGTCAATGTGGTACTAGATTTCTCTTGCTACAGTTGTTATATGTTGAACAATGGGGCAGAGGGTAACATCCTTGTGTCCGATTTGCTTTTCCTGCTCTGAATGTAAAATGTGATGAATCATGTACTCGCTTCAGAGCTGCTCTTAAAGGTCCCTCCTACATCTTTTCTGTAAGTAGGAGTGAGTTGCTATATAAATGTGTCTTAGTATTCACTAGAACCTTTTACTGCTCTTCGAACATTGCTGAGTCTAACTCTCAAAACTTTGATGAATACGTGCCATGGGTTTAAATGACTCAGACTGTTGCTTACTCCTACGTACCCATGCATAAATGTATGCAAATCTACTGTAGTTCCACTACATATAAAGCTGTGAGTGACTTAATTCTACATGCTTCCATCCAGGAGAAAATGACTGTTCTCTCATATTGACTCTGCACTGTGACTAAATCACTGGCTGCATATCTTTTGTGCGTCACTCTCAGTTCCAGACATCAATATGGCTCAACACTTTTGTATGATTAACCTTTTTGAGACGGCGCCTCTGTGCCTGTGTTCAATTCTCTCAAATTCTTCGGAGGCCAAAACCATCCCGCTGTCTGTCTGGTTGTCCTGGGAAGAGACACAGTTGGACATCGTGTGAATTAAATGACTTTGTTTGACCCCAGTCCTGTGTCTGCAACTATTTCTGGAAACATTCCTCAATGCCGTTTACCAAATGTCACCAGTTACATTTTCAACAGTTGATAAGAAGATAAAGAGCTTACTTGAGGAGCTTTCTGTCGGTGCATCTCCAGGGGCAACTCTTCAAATGTCTTCACTGTGGGCTGGCATATTTTGGAAGGTCCCACAAACACACAGCCGGCAAAGGGCATGCAGTTATAATACCTGGTCAAGAGGTGTAGAAAGGATTATCACATGAATACATGATGGGGCCTCCTGCTGACATACAAATGCCACGAGACAAAAAAGGGTGGCTGTGGCTCAGTGGTAGAGTGCCAGTCGGAAGGTTGGTGGTTCGATCCCTGGCCCTGGAGTCCCATGTCGAAGTGACTTTGGGCAAGACACTGAACCCCGAGCTGTGCATCGGAGTGTAAATGTGTGAGTGTGTTTATCTGATGATCAGGTGGTAACCTTGTACGGCAGCCTTGGCCACAGCGTATGAATGTGTGTGAATGGTGAATGGTTCCTGTACTATGTAAAAGCGCTATATAAAAACAGTCCATTTACAAATAAGAAATGGTTAAAATATGTTTCATTCAGTAAAAGAAATACTGTATGAATACCTATTCAAGATAAAAAAATACAGACACGATAGTACATATGGGTAATTTAAAATGTTTTTCCTATGCCATAAAACATCTTATAACCAACAAAATTATATCTTGTCCGAAGGTTTGGGACCGCTAGTTTAATAAAAAATGTGTTGATTTAAATGGTTAGATAGCGGTCTCTTTTCCGTAGGCTCAATGTCCTGACAGGCTGACAGTGTGTAGCACGTCATTAACTGGATGTGGAAAAAAAATCTTTAAATGTAACTTTATCTAAGAGTTTTTAGCTGTTGAAACCATATATTTACTTTTCAAATCGTAATTTCCTTGAAACCTAAAGTATAAATTAAAGAAATTGAAAGTAAAGTATAAAATAAAGAAATTTAACCTACGGGCGCCTGGTTATCTCACCTGGTAAAGCGCGCGCCCATATATAGAGGTTTACCTCCTCGACGCAGCGGCCACAGGTTTGACCTGCCTTTTGTGTGGAAGTTGTTGATTGGTGCACAAAAAACAGTTACCTCTCACAAAAGATGGCTTCTCAGGGTGTAACACCATTTGCCTGAAGATGGTCTAGTACTGAAACGTTGCCTATTATTACATTTTTGCAAGTTAGACAGTGTGCGGGAGTTTTTCTTTGCAACTTTTAAACCCCTGTCCAACCAGTGAGAGGAGCTCAGACAAAAACACAAAATCTCTCACGTGAAGTAACCGTAACTGTTGGAACTTTGGCAGAAAACTGTGTGTTCAAGTAGAAGCATGTTGCTCATATTTAAAACCTTTTATTTAACAGTTTAAGGGCTACAGGATGTACAAATGAGTACCTGGCGGGTAGAGTGTTGAAGGCTAGTCTCAGTTCTTCCTCAGATGGAGGGCGTGACGAGGCCTGCGAGAACCCATCATCCTCTGAGCTCTGGGAGTGGCTCAGAGGGATGTAGTCCTTCCCATCCTGAAGGGAAAAGAGAGAAGATCAAGAACTGAAAACTCTTTACAAAACTCGCTAGAATGAACGTTTCCCCAGAAGTGAGCTCACAGGTATGCTGTTGTCCTGCAGCAGGTCTCCGAGGATCTGCACCAGGGCAGGGAAGTTTGGTCTTTCTTTGGGTTCACCGTGCCAGCAGGCCAGCATGATGCCGTATCTACCAGCAGAGGGCAGCACCGTCACAACAAAGACAACACTGAGCGCTCCAACTTCCCTGTCTCACTAATATAGCTGCAAAAAACAAATAGACCCTATATCCTCTCCTAAATGTACAAGTTAGTCAAACGTATGATATTTATGAGCATATTCTTGTTTGCCTTTGGGATGGCCTCAAGCAGTAAAAGGACTATGAATCCTATTTGACAGCCAAAGATGAGAAAAAGAAAAAATCAAAGCTTACATTTCAGGGGAGGCAGTCTCAGGAGCCCTCATCCTCACACCATCTTTTAATCGTTTGCAAAAGTCTTCGTCAATCTGTACGCCCGGGTACGGGGACGCACCTTAGGATGAAACATTAATTAACATGTCAGAGAAAGGAAAAACAAAGTCATCGTGTTTGGATAACAGTGATGAAGATTTACTTTGCCTCGAAAAGTTCACAAAGAATAATTTCCTAATTGCTTCTGGCAGAAACAGAGATTGATAGGCACTTTTAAAATCAACACACTTCGGGAGGAGACTGTATTGAAACTCTTTGATGAAAAGAGTGTCTTTACCCAGTGAGAAGATTTCCCAGAGCAGAACTCCGAAAGACCACACGTCACTCTGGCTGGTGTACACTTTGTCAAAGATACTCTCTGGAGCCATCCACTTTAATGGCAGACGAGCCTGAGAGAACATTACTTATTAACACCAGAAATACAGTATAGTCAAATTTACACTAATGACACCCTTCCTTTAAATTCAACCCTTATGGGGGTGATGACAACAAAAAGTTTAGTGTTTTCCTACAGTAAATGGAGATGGCTAATGGAGTGGGAGGTGCCGTACATTGCCTTTCCTGACGTAGTCGGGGTCTTTGTATATGTCTCTGGCCAGGCCGAAATCACAGATCTTCACAATGTTGTTCTCTGACAGGAGAATGTTCCGGGCTGCCAGGTCTCTGTGGATACACTGTGGATATACACACACACAACCACACATACATCATAACCCCGCGGACAGGTGTGTGGGCATGTGTGTGCCCGTTGTATGTTTGCATGCATTGATTCCACTTTGTTTTCTCCGATGAACGAAATACAGATATGATTTGGAGGACGTATCTGGCTTAATTGTTTTTTGATAATCTGTTGCCTTAAAATGTGTGTGTGTGTGTGTGTGTGTGTGTGTGTCTGTGCGTGTCTGTGTGTGTGTCTGTGCCAGTTTGTAACTGGGACTGGACTGTGTCTCATCTCATCCTGGCTGAGCTCTGTGGAATCTCCGCAGGAGATCCAACATCATTCACAAAGCTGTCGAGTAAACGCGCCAACAGGGTCACGACTGTGAGTCATTCAAAGACAGTCTGCTTAGAGTACAGTCATATCGTTGATAGTCATTATAAGTTATAGTCCGCTTTTGTCGTCACCAGTTTAATTTCATTTTTCACCCGATTTCCACTGGATTCGTGTGAGATAGCCGGCCGTGGCTGTTAATAAGTAATTAAATCAGCTAATCAACGAATCGAAACAATCCAATAACAGCAGAGATGACAGTTGGCAGAACTTGTCACTACTTGGATACAGTGTTTCACAGTGCTGATACATTTAAAAAGAAAATCTCAGCTGTCTGTGAGAACAAAATATTGAATCAAATATGCCCTCTTCAGATCCACATTTGTTTGACAGACATCAACAATTTAAGCATCCACAATTTGTTTTAATGTTTTGCAGCTGTGAGTGGCTTCTCAATGTCATGGGTGCATTGGGTTAATAGTGTCCATCAACAGCACATGCAAAAAAAATCAATTGGATTTACAGTAATAAAGGAATATTTTTAATTTAATTGTGTAAACACACTGCATACTCAAAACCTGCTAAGCATTAGTATGCAGTACTGGGCCGTGACACAGCTCTCGTTTATGGTCACATGGTTAATTTAAGTTCCCATATTATGAAAGAAATCACTTTTTCTGGGATTTGGGGTATTATTTTGTGTCTCTGGTGCTTCCACACGCATACAAACTTTGAAAAAAAATCCATCCATGCCGTTTTGAGTGAGATACGGGTTTATGAATATGTCCTGCCTTCAGTCTCCTGGTGAGAAACAACCTTTCTTTTACTGTCTACGGAGCTAGCTGACATGATCTACGATCTGAGCTACTGCGCATGTGCGAGTGCAATCAAAGATAGTACAGAAGAAAAGATGTCTCACTCTGTAGCTAAAACAGAGACCTGAACACAAGGTGAAAAGAGGATATGCAGCAGTGAGAGAGAGCTGTGCAGTACAACAAAAATATGGTGTTTTTTGAAAATGAAACCATGTAAACCTATTCTGGTACAACGTTAAAATACAATTATGAACCTGAAAATGAGCATAATATGAGCACTTTAAAAAGCACGATGGACTGAAAACCTAATGATCCAGGCTACAACCTGCTGCCTCTGAGACCAATCTCCAGCCTATTCCCTAATTTGTCTTTGTAAAGCTGACAATTAACCTTTCTGGAGGCCAGGAACTCCATCCCACGAGCCACTTGGAAACTGTAGCAAATTAGATCTTCTATCGTCAGAGGAGTTTTCCACAAGTCCTCCACTGGAGAGAGAAGATGAAGGGAAGGGTCAGTCACGGTAAGAAAAAGAAGGAGAAATTAAACTACAATTGTAACAAGACAATGAGTTAAAGCGTAACTCTCGCCAAAATTCAACCTAGGGTCTTTTTGTGAATGTACCCGAGTCAAACTTAAAAGCATAATTAGGACAGAAACTCCACTTTCAAGATTTACCGTATTCTCTTTTTTTGGTCAAATGGCCTTTTGAATGGGAGTGCTAGGGGCACTACTGTGATCGCATCACTAAATCACTATTTTTAAAACACTAAGAAGGCTTGACACAACATGAGACTTTGCTCCAAGTATCACCAGGGGCTCTACACATGAACTCCAGCGTTGAGAACATTGTTTGTGTACACACAGTTTACTAAAAAGAAAGGTTTTGAACGACTCACTTTAGCAGTTGTCGTTTACGCTATCCGCCATCTTGTCAGTCAAAAAGCATCGATCTCCAAATGCGAATAAACGGACTCCTTAGGAGGAAATGTCATTCTTATATGAGGCTCCTTTTTCAACTACAAGGTCAATATTGTTGTTCACTAACGACAAAACAACAAATTATCCGTGCATTTATATGGAACTAAGCTTTAGGAGCTTTCCATCTTCCACTCTCCATTTGCATTCGGAGATTGACTCTTTTTGACTGACAAGATGGCGAATAGCGTAGACAACAACTGCTAAAGTGAGTCGTTCAAAACCTTTCTTTTTAGTAAACTCTGGGTACACAAACAATGTTCTCAACGCTGGAGTTCATGTGTAGAGCCCCTGGTGATACTTAGAGCAAAGTTTCATGTGGTATCAAGCCTTCTTAGTGTTTTAAAAATATTGATTTAGTGATGCGATCACAGTAGTGCCCCTAGCACTCCCACTGAAAAGGCCATTTGACCGAAAACAAGAATGATTAGTCTTAAAAGTGGCGTTTCCGTCCTAATTATGCTTTTAAACAAAAGTTTGACTCGGGTATATTCACAAAAAGTCCCATGGTTGCATTTTGGTGAGAGTTACGCTTTAAATACTCTTGTGAATTAAAGCAGCCTTACTTTTCTCCCCAGCAGGATTCTCAGTGGGCATGTTGGACGGTGGACTCTGAGGACTGGTGAGTGGGCAGGACGGGGGAGAAGGCGGGTGGCGAGCTCTTTGGTCCATTTGACCCGCCTCAATCATCCGTCTCACCTGGCTCTGAGTTTTAGGAGAGCGATCCTGAGCGGGGAAACAATTTTATGCATCATCTCCAAAATCAATATATCAACAAAAAAAAACTTTGAGAATACATGTGTCATAGGTTTGTGAGAAGTAAATACTGTTTGAAAAAGGATGGACAGAAATATTGGCTCTACTAAAGCAAAGAAGATTCTCTATAAAAAGAAAAGAAAATGGTAGACAGTGTTTCGGTGTCTGCGGTGCTTGGGATACCCTGTATGGGAGGAAGAACTCTCTCTTGGCTCGTAGGAAGTTGGACAGATTCCCATACTTGCAGTATTCCACTATCACCATCAGTGGACCTGGTGATACAGACAGCTTTTATCATCACAGTACTGTGTGAAAAAAGGCTACACATATTTTAACACACTTTTTTTACATGGTAAAACACATTAAAATAATCTCTGCCTCTTGTTAAGGGACTGTTATTTTTATTTTATTTTTTTTATTCCTTTTTTTTTAACACCGTATTCACAAAAGTGAGATCTGGCATTCTGTAAGCATTTCCTGGTTGGGTTTAGCTGCAAGGCTAAATTTCTGCTTTTGTTTAAGGTAAACATGGTTAAACATTTCAAGATGTGCATCCCTCAGAAAGGTGCTCTATAGATCAAATGGAAGTATGGACATAAACGTAGGGGTGTAAAAGAAAAAGAGAGGCAGCTGTTTGACTTTCTCAGTTGGTTTGCTCTAAAAAAAAAGCTGTAGGGGGTAGACAAAATAATGTAAACACACATAGAAGAGATTTCAACAAACAGCAGCAGAGCTGGAAAGAGTTTGTCTGTACCCAAACTTTAGGCGTATGTATAAAAAAAACACAGTAATATTCTACCTAAATTTAAAATGAATATAAAGAAGAGCAATGATCAGACGTTAAAACTAACTAATAAACAACATAGGTTGATATATAGGACGTCTAAACACACAATATATGAGATGAGTAATAGATGTAAATCTCACCATTTGGTTTGGTGCAGGCTCCTAACAGGTTCACTACATTCAGATGGTTACCAATGTGAATCAGTATCTTTAACTCTGACATCAAGGCCTTGTGCTCACTGGCTGTGGATCCATCTGAGAGACACACACACACACACACACACACATTGGAACATAATGCATAAAATACATCTGGTTGTTGCTACAATACTCATACACAATGACAAATCTCACCTTTCAGCATCTTGACAGCCACTGTGTCCAAACTGTTGCTCTTGCTGACGCCGTAGATTGATGCCTCAATTACTTTTCCAAAGGCCCCGTGGCCTAAAACCTTTCCTATGGCAGGAGAAAGAACAGGAACAACCACAGAATATTCATGCTCATTGATCTATGCAGGCTTTGTGTTTTAGTCTCATTGGAATACATAAACAGTTTTGGTCGGGAGCCCTTGCAAAATGTAAATGCATCTGGCATCCATATAGACAAGGGAGGGGGAGGAATTGGAATCTCAACTGCACTATTCGGAAACAACATGTTCCCATGAGTTGGGAACTGTCGTGGGAACAGATGCTTTTCCTCGGGGCGTTTTTAAAAATCCGTGCTGGGAATGAACCCATATGTAACATCAGCACTTTACTTGGCAGCACTTTGCCCGACTGGCTGCAATCCAAAGTCACGCCATTAAGGATTCTGGAAATGGAAAACTAATCTGTTACATCCATCTATTCGCTCTCATCCCCGCCTGCATATTTCCCTCGCAAACCCCCTCGATCCCATTCACTCGTTTATCCCAACATCCATGCATCCTTTTCTCCCATCCTTCCCGACTGCTCACCCAGTCGGAGTCTGTCTCTGGAGATCTCCCACTGCGAGGAGTCGTAGGGCAGGTATTCACACTGCTCATCCAGAGGCACCTCGCCCGGGTCCATAATGATTGACAGATAGCCCGTCTTTATGTCTGCCGGGTTAACCTGAAGTTCAGACAGAGAAAGAGTGTCAACCACAATGATATATTGCAACAAGTGACTACTGTAGTCTGTAGTAAACATGTCATTCTGCCAGCTGTGAGAGCTACATTTCTATCATATTTAGAAGGATAAAAAAAACCTGCTTTTATCACATTAGATGAGTCAAAAATGAATTATGATCAAGGTGGAAGCAAAGTAGATTTTCATAGCTCTTGAAAAGTTTGTACAAACATTTCATCCATTGACAATTGAAAAGCATATTGCAACAGTAGCCGTTTTACTATTGGATGGCTTTCAAGGCCAGCCGCTGGCACGTAGGCATAATGGAGACACTCTGTAGTTACAGTAAACACCTGAAGCCATCAGCAGCAGGAATATGTGCATAACATCTGTAGTCTCCAGTTTTTGATGTATAGTGTGTCATTTTACACACAGATTGCACAGCGGGTTCAATTACTGTTTAAATCTTCATACACAACGAGATTTAATGGTAACAGACGCTCTGTGCCTTTTCTACACAATTAAGTTAAAATCAAGTTTATACAGTAAGATTATTCATAAAGCAGTGACTACTTTTATTTAAAGCAAATTTCCAAACACCATTTATTCTTCATAACCTCAACCTGTCATCTTAGCAAGATAATTACAGTTTATTTAGGTGGCTTGTTGAGTATTTACAGTAGTGGCATTGTTGGTGTTACAATAACTGAAGTTCCAGTCTCTCTTACAATTTAAACGCCATTTATATTTTTATATTACTATTATAAATATTAACATAATGCTCATATTTAGTAGGCTATTTCCTGTATGAGGTACTGTAGTTTGTGTTTTTGTTTTCCTCTCAGAGACAATGATTTCTTCAGAAAGCCATCTGGGCCTCTCCTCTTAGCTCAATAAACTGCCTGCTGCTTTTAAAGTTTTTTTTTTTTTTTAATGAATGTTGTTTTTTTTCTTTCTTTTTTCCTCACCTAGGGCACAAGTGATCAAGGGGGCAAGTAAGATAAAGCTACTGTGGGAGAGCGGAGAGAAAAAGAGTCAGCTCTTAATTTGTTTGTTAGTGACAGCACCCCACTGTGAAGTCACTGCGGAGCGACTGTGTGAGACAATCTAACGAGTGACCAAGTGAGGAAAAATAATAAGCAATTTGGTTCTCATTATAGACGTGCTACGACTAATTGGACTCGCTCCCAGCGAATATCAGTAACTCTCTCAGTGGGTGATCTGCAGACTGTCTCAGAGATCAAACAGGTTCAGCTCTAACGCCGACAGACATGTTGTGAGCCGGAGGTTAACGCGGCTCCGTCACAGTCGGTCAGTTTCTCTCACAAACCCACGGACACAAACACAGACACACGGTGAATAGTGGCGCCCTCTGACCCGCTTCACGTTGCAGAAGATCAGGATGAGCAAGGCCCAGAAGAAAACAGCGATGACTCCAGTACCGATGAGAATAACAATCTCCACATTGGCCTTGTCACTTGAACCTTGATAGAAAGAAAGAAAGAAAGTCATGTTTAGAATGCTACTGTTGTATCTGAAACCACTCTAACCTCTCACACCTCTCCTTGATGACATTACTCTTTACCAACTGTAGGGGTAGCTATATTACAAACTATTGAACCTTCTCGCAAACTCCTTACATTGAAATATTTAGGTGAGGTTATTGTGCTCAACAGTCATTTAATCAACTCAGTCATTCATCATAAGACCCCTTCCAGCAAGCCCGTTCATATATTCATCATGAATATAAAATGTCCCAGCAATCAATGACTTTGATTTTTACTGTGGAGAGCTGTATTACAACAAAAGCACAAAAACTACAGCTGCAGTGAAAAGTGTGAGAGGTGAACGACTAAAATCCAGACATGTACATTTTGTGTTTAAAGATTTGAGCTCGAGGGCAACTGGGATTTCAGGCCTGAGTGCACTCGAGAAAAAAAAGCCTGTCAGCGCTGAGTGTGTGTGAGTTGATTCAGGTGTCTTTGAGATTGTATCCGGCGATCTGTTTCTGCATGTGTGAGCGCGCGGCTGTCTCACCGATGACCCGGACGGCGGCTGATGAGTGGACACATCCGCGCTGGTTGCAGGCAGTGCAGGTGTAAAGGCCGGCGTCCTCCTCTGTAACCCTCTGGATACTCAGCGTGCGGTTTGAGTCCTGCAGCTGGATCCCTGAATAGCACCACACACAGCGCCACACTTCAATGCACCACTTCGGCTCTCACATCATAAATCCAGCAACTTTCTCAACAGTGTTTCTTGAATTTCGGTCACACCTCTGGTATTCAATTTATAATGTGAACATATAAACCCTGTCGTCCTGTGAGGCGAGCCACATGCCCCGGCAGCCACGCTGAGTGAACCCAGAGCATCAGCTGTCACTCAGACTCATATTGACACCCCCCCCTCCTCCCACCTACTCAGATACACACTGAGAAAGCTAATGAGCCACGACTATTGTCCTGCAGGGTTTTATGTGTGTGTGTGTGTGTGTGTGTGTGTGTTGTTAGTTTGTGTGTGAGTGGGTGTGTAATGGCATATGTGCAACAAACACATTCATACAAGCATTCTTGTCACTGGTTCTGTTTGACACATTTGTTGAGTGTGCGGGTGGGTTGGTGGGTGGTTGTGTATCTGTTGGCTTTTAATAGCTGGTTTGCCATTTGTCATGACGGAAACTGCAACAAAAAAACAGCTACATCTGCCAAAAGCTGCCGATCTTCAAGTAAATATTAACAACGCTTATTGTTTCTGCTCTTTTATCTAATGTGAAGCCAGAACGTGGCAGACTTTCAAGGGAATTCCCCCGAGCAGAGCATGAACTCTCATGCGCCACAAGCCCTGCTAAATTAATATTCAGAGGGGCAAACTTTATGAGTAACTATTGGTGTGGGTGGACGGGTGGGCGGCTGCACTGTTGTGTAAACGTGTGCATCACCTGTGTAGGTGTATTCACACACCTGACATTTGGTGGAGAGGCAGGTTGTCTTTGAACCAGGAGAGGAGGGGTAGAGGTCTGCCCTCTACGTCGCACTCCATGCGCAGAGACTCAGTCACATTCACTGTCTGGTTGGTGAGGCCGAGCTTGTATCGAGGCACCTCTGGGGCTATGGAGAGAGAGAGGGGGGCCAAAAGAGAGGGAGAAGGGAAATCAACACTGTGACTTGTCTGCACAAACAGTGCAACCCAAGAACCATCAATGTACATGATAGTTATTCACCGAAGGGTCTCGTAAGATTGATAAAAAAGGGCAAAAGTAAAAAATAAATAAAATAAAATGCCATTAAAATGTACATCCGTGCTCCAGGCACTGAGGCAAGGTTACAGCACACAATATGAATGAAGCAGGAATTTGTTGCATTTCAACCCTGCAGCGTCTCAGCTCTGTTTCCTGTCACTAGATGCTGTGCAAACACCAGGTACTCACTCCATCACGTGTGTGAAGGTAGGTATCGGGCTGCGTGGGGTGTGTATTTTTAAAGGTGCTGTAGGTAGGATTGTGAAGATCCGGGCTTTAGCCAAAGAACAACTTCTCAGTCCCCCTAAGTCTTACCTACTGCATCTTTAAGCCTCCAGCATCTCAGCATCAGCTCCACTGCTTTGTGTTTCAGCTACCAAGGGTTGAGCATTGCTCTCTAATTAGCTGTGGTTGAGAGTGACTACTCTGGGCGATGTGTGTATGTCTGTGTCTGGAGCTTTTATCTCTCACCTTTCACAGAGATGTATCTGAACAGGCACTGTTTCACCCCTTTCTGCCTGCTCTGAGCCTCACATACATAATGCCCCTCATCCTGCAGCTGTATGGAGGGGATGGTGAAGTCTAGGACCCAGCTGTTGGAGTGATCCTGGAAGGAGAGCTCGCCGTCAAGGGTGGACGCGTAGAGGTGCACGCTCCAGCAGTCCAACTCCCGGGGCTTGCCCTGTTCGTCCTGCAGGGCCTGGGGGTCGAGGCGGTACCACTGCAGCTGCTCGTAGGTGTAATTGTCAGCGCTGCAGCACAGGGACACTTTCTCCTGCTCCAGGGGATTCTCCGAGGGCTGAACATCCACACTGAACCCCTCAGGGATGGCTATGAAGATACAGAGAAAGGTAGGTGGGGCGGTTAGGTAACCTCGCAAGACAGAGCTTACTGTAATGAGAATTATTCCTTAAAGGGTTGGTTTACCCAAATTACAAAAACACTTTTCTCATTTCAAACCCACGGTGCTCCCTGAACGTTCAATAATCCATTCATGTACAAAGTAATGTTGCTGCTGATTTCTCTAAACGTAATTTTCCAATGCTGGGAGAACCACAAATTGGATTCACTTCCATTGTAATGGGGTGAACCTCAGGGACAGATATCATAAAACAAATAAAACCACCATCTACACTACATACACACCACTAGCAGGAATTTTGGCAGAAACACAGAAGAATTAAAGGGTCTGCCCTGTGTTTTGTGTTCTTTGTTGTCAAATGCAGGGTGAATTTGAACCGGATCACTGTGAACCCAGATTTACTTTTTAGTGGTCACTAGGCCTACTTATTCTTTCATGTTTTGTTAAAAACCATATTCATTACTAAATCACAGTTGTTTGTAATAATGCAGTGCACAGATCATATAAAGCAGAGCTAACTAAGGATGTTAAGTTTCTGTATTGGAGGGGCGGGGTCATTTGAACTGTTCTGCGCTGAAGTGATGGAGAAAAAATGTTGCTGAGGATACTGTCCTAATTAATGTGGTTTAATACTGTTCTGTTAATGTTTTGGGTGTTCATTTATGTTATCTGGGATTTAGTTTTCTATGGTTGATTTAGTGTTCATATTTATCTACATTTATTGTTGTACCATGACCGAGACTGATGAGCTCTTGGCAGCTAGTAACTCTATTATCTCAGTGAAACTTTCCACGTAACACAAATCAACTGAAAATTACGATGTAGTATGTGCATCACTATCCTATCTATAATACTGGAACACGTGTTGAGTACATTGTCCTAAAAAGCATACTGACATTAAAGGAAATAAATAGTATCTGTGTGATTAAATTATTGCTAGTAGTGATGAGTAGCCTAACGTTTTATGTTTATGTTTCTTTGCATGTTTAAAGCTGAAGTGCATAGCTACCGTCTCCCCCATGAGGAATTCTAAGTAATGACAACTAAACTGTCGGTGCGTCCACATGATACAAGCCTTCCGTGATCCCCCACCCCTTCTCAATGTACTCTTTAGAAGAGGTCATTTTAGTGCATTCCATTCATACTTGGAAGTCGGATTTTCCGAGGTCAAAGTCGGAAACACCCCCTGAACAAAGTACCCCGTACCCTGAGCAAAAAATCCAACACGGCTGTTCTGTGTATCAACAGTTGTGAAAGCTGTAGAAACATACAGTTATAAGCTCTTCTGTGTTATTTGTGTCTCACTAAATCAGTCGTACACGCAGTCCTGTCCAACTTCTATCTGATGACATGTTGCTACGCTGTTAGTGTGCACAAAAAAACAGCATAATGCGTTGTTATAAACTGGCATTGCTACCCATGGCTAACCTGGATAGAGCTAATGAAAACAATGAAAATCCGATTTGTAAAAGGAAGGCATTCAACTCGGGTATGACGTCATTCCCCGAAGTAAATTGCACGCAAAAGTCACCGGACGACACCAGTTTCTCAACACAGCCATACTGAGAAATACAGAGAGAGTATTTTGGAGCTGATAGTCTTAATTAGCTTTGTATCAACTCATTTGGCAATGGCTTGAATGTAACAGATGTTCATTAATATAAAAAAGTTACGCAATAAAGCTTTATTAAATTAATTATAAATTATATAAATGCTCATTTTAGACAACATGATTTATGTTTACTAATGATTTTTAGTAATGACTACTAATGTAAACTTGATTTGTCTACTGCATCAACTTACCGCTCTGTGTTAATACAACTTAGTTTCACCCTGTGTAAAAACTTAGCTGGTTTAAGGCAATGGTTTTCCCCCCAAATTTCTAGTAAAGTCAACTAATTTGCGGATAACATACTTACTGGTTACATAGAAGTAGATCAGCCACTCATCTTTGCCAACTTTGTTTTCAGCAGAACACTTGTACATGACGGAAACACTGGCGTTGCCAATCTGAAGCCTGCTTACTGTCTGTGGGGTGAGAAAAGGTGGATGAGACTTGAATTCATATGAATTCATATTCATATGGAGGACACACGCATGTTCTTAAATGAAAGGGCAGTCTGCTGTCATGTGAGCTGACACAAACTAGATTTTGTGCCGACAGGGCAACAGGAAGCAAATTCAACTAGGTGTGACTGAAAAACCATCAGGACTTTGCATGTGTGCGTTTTTCTGTGTGTTAATTTCATTTTTTTTTTTTTTTTTTAGGTTTATAAATATTCAGGCATGTGTATGCGCACATGCGCCCCTTGCATGTGTGTCTCTCTGGATGTTTTTATTATCAGTCCTTACAGGAAGTCTGCAGAGGAAGACTGCTCTAAATATTTCAACTGTGGAAATGGTTCGTGATTAACAAATTTTGTTATGGAGCTCAGAATTTGGGACGCTTACATAAATACATCACAGTTCACGGATAAGTCCACTTACATTAATGTCTTCTTTTCTGGGCTACGTCCTAATCATATTCTGTTTCCTTAATGGATATTTCAATCCTATCATCAATGATGTAATCATATTATGATATTGTGATTTTTTTTTTTTTTTAATTCATGAATAGGTAGGCTTCTACATAGAATCACAATCACAGCTGTGATGAACCTTTTGTCGGCCATCCACCACTTCGACCGACGTTTCAATAGCCTTGATTTCATTCACGGCGTTTTCCGAGTTAATGTCCTGCCAGTTCTGACAGTCTGCGATCCTGTCACTCCGGCCCTTCCTGTCTCGTCGGACCCTGGAGAGAAACACACACACACACACACACACACACACACACACACACATTTGTGACATCTCCCCTCATTGACTTGCACAGCAGAGAGTGGGCAGTGGGTGAGAATTCAGAAGCACATCAAACGAGACATCCTTTTATGAGATTTGTTTTTTTTTCACACACTGGGTTGCATTTCAAATCCTAAATCCCAAAGCTAAGTCAATTACGCTGAGTGTCCTGGCAACTAATGGAAAAACTATGATATCAGTTCTGTTATGGAGATCCATAGTGTGAACATCATAGCAGAACTAATGAAACATGAAATGCAATTTTGTTCTTGCATTTTCTCCTTAAGGCACCGCTGAAATATTATCAGAAGGCTATCAGGGTCAGTTTTGTTTTACTCTCTTCATAATGTGCAAACAGTTTACATACTTCATAAATAATTATACATAAATCAATTATTTGTGAATTAAACTTGTGTGGATGATTCAGCCTGATTTGATTCCCTCAGAATATTTCTGCCAAACAGCTGCTCATGACAGTCAGTATAAATTGCTATTGCAAATATTAGCTTACACACACACACACACACACACACACGACATAAAAGGAGTTTAAATTCTTAATATGCATACATATTACACATGTCAGGTTTTTTACAGTTAGTTTTTATTGCTAACATGCATCGGTCCAAACTGAAGTCACACTGTCAAAACTATATCGATATATATCTATAGAAAATCTTAGTAGAATATTTACAATAAAATGAAGTAATAATCATTCCAAACAGCTGATTTTAGCTGAAAGAGAAGACATAATATGTGATTTACTGTAAATAGTTACTAGTTACTGTAATGAGAACTTGTGGCCAAATGCAGGAGAGATGGCTGACTAGGACCCTCACAGTACTGTACAGTATGAGTGATTATACTATAGCCTACATGTTGGCTATGTTATTTTGCTAAGCAAATTTTGGATTCATTCTTGTTACATTAACTTTAGTACAGTCAAAGTGAAAGGTATTACCTTTTCCTATTCTATTATGTGAAAAATCATTCAAACTTCAAAGATAAAAGTCCCTTATGCTTCCTGTTCTTCTATAGGTCAGTGTGTTATAAGTGACGATTTTTGCTTTCTGAGTGAAAATTGTTGCCAGTGTTTTGGTCCAACAAGCTTATTTTGAGACGTGAATGAAGGGTTTTGGTGGTTTGAATGAGTTTTGGAGGTGAGATTAACTGCTCAGCCAAGATGCATGTTGGTAATGCAGACTGTATGAAGAGTTTGGAAAACACACACACACACACACACACACACACACACACACACACACACACACACACACACACACACACACACACACACACACACAATTTGTAGTTTTTGAATAGATTGAACAAACAAGGTATGATGTGTTAAGGGGGCTGTAGGGCCATGCTAGCTAGTTTCCTCCTGTTTCCAGTCTTTATGCTAAGATAAGCTAACCTGACAGTGTCCTGGCAGTAGCTTCATATTTATGTTTATATTTCATGTAAGGGATAATGACCCGCTCGCTCTACAGTACCCCTTTATTACACGGCTACTTACTAAATAATTAATAATTCTCAATAATTTGACAGAAAATATTGATTTAAAATAACTGTATTGATTTCATAATATTTCTCAAGAGTCCATGATCAGAACTGTTACCTTTAGCAACAGTCTGTTATTGATAACAGCAGTCTGCTATTATACAGAAATAACAACAAATAACAGACTAGAATGCCATAACTGACCAATCAGAATCGAGTATTCAACAAAGCCATGTAATAAGAGAGTGATATTGATCTACTCACCTCTTACTATTCTTTTTAGTAAAACCAAGTTCTGGCACGGCTTGTGAGGACCTGTTTATTGCACCCACAAGGGAGTCCCTACAATTTGATCGTGTGAGCGTATATTTGTCCGTGGAATGTGATCAATACAGACACCGTCCTCATTTTATATACAGTAAGTTCTCCACTTTTGCAGAGAATTTTGTTCAAAACATCTAATGCGAATTCCGAGTTTTGTTCAAGGACACATCATCAGGCGGACTACACAAAGAAAGGGGAATTCAATTCTTACTCATCAAAACAGAAAAGGTTAACGCAGACATGCGTCAGTCGGCGCCCATGAAATGTCACAAGCATCGACTGTATATGTCACGAGATGTACATGAGACAGAACATGAACTGGACATAAGGAGCAAAAGTTACTCATGACCTGCCACTGTGTGTTTCTGAGTGCATACTGTGGGCGCCTCGTGTCTGCACTCATGTTGCATTGCCCACATGGAAAGGTCAAAAGAATAGCAATAACTTGAAAAAAATTAAGCCTTGGAGGAAGACGGAGGCAGGTCTACTGTATATGGCTGTCAAGAGAATCCATTATATTGTGTTGTGGAATTAGGTGGAGATGGAGAAGGGGAGAAATAGCAGAGGGCGATGCCTGATAATAAGTGTGTTTATGTGTGTTTGTGTGTGTGTGTGTGTGTGTGTGTGTGTGTGTGTGTGTGTGTGTGTGTGTGTGTGTGTGTGTGTGTTTTGCCTATGCATGTCAGAAAGTAAGACTGCTGTGTGACAGCTGAACCATGGCGGATCAGCCACAGAGTAACAGGCACAATATCGCTGCGTGAGGGAGGAAGCATGTTGGACATAGAACAGACACACTTTCCTTTCGTCCTCTCGTTCCTCTATTTACTTCTCCTCCACCTTCCTCTTTATTGCTGCTCTTTTTATCCACTTCCACATCTCTATCCCCACCGCCTCTTTCTTCATCATCTCCTCTCCCTCTTCTTCACTCAGAGCCAGTGGATAATTTCACACTAGCCTTTTCCTCTCATTTTGTCTTTACCAAACACTTCACGCACCGCATCCCACTCCCCTCTTGTCCCGTTCGATCAAACCTTATCTGCTCCCACACTGGTTACACAGAGTTTGCAAAAAAAAAAATATCAGTCCTGTGTGTGAGTGTGTGTAGTTTTTCTTACAGTCTGCTCTGGGTGTTGTTGAGGACACACGGGCCCCAGGCCCTCCACTGCCAGCTGACATTGGTAGCTGGGAGACCATATGCAGTGCATGTTAGAGTCTGGCTGCTACCGCTGGGGTAAGGACTGGACGGAACTGCCACTTCTTTCTCATGGATCTTTGGGGGAACTGCGGAAGAGGAGAGCCAATTAATCAATCCAGCCAGCCAGCCAGCCATAATATTTAGGGTCACAGACCTATCCCAGTTTATGTTAATTGGGCAGAACAAGGAAACACCCTGGACTAGTTGCCAGTAACAGAGCTAAAACAAATAGAGAGAAAATCACCCTCATACGCCTCATACACAGCTATGAGAGGAAACTAAAACATGACCAGAAGACAACTAGACCACTAGAAAACAGAGAGGAAACCCTGATAAAATGTAAGGAACATACAAACTTAACACACAAATGTGTTTGCATTGACTACTTCTGGCAACTATTCTTAAGAGAGTACAAGAAAGTAAAAGTGACTAATCCATAATTTTACATACATCATGGCTTTTCATTGTAGCTCCAATGTAATTTATCATTCACGATGGTTTCATTAACTAATTTCTTTCACATGTCCAGGCCACACAGCTCTGCCATTCAATCTATCATCAGCACTCTTGTGCGCATCTTTTGTTTATTGATGCAACATTTCAGTTTTTGTTAAATTTCTTCCCCCAAATCCAAACCACACATTAACTCATTTCTAATATAAAATACTCATCATAATACTTATGGTTAAAGGGGTGATAGAATGCAAAACCGATTTTACCTTGTCATAGTTGAATAATGACAGTTTAGTGGGTAACTAGGACATACATAGTAACTCAAAATCCCATTGACACCTCTTTCCTCTGCAAATCTCACAATTTGAAACTGCCTTCCTTCACAGACCCCGGCCTGCTGTCAGGTAAATGGAGCTCCGTCACAGCTGGCAGCCCACAGCACTCCATACCTGCGCAAAGTCACCGTTTTATGGGTTAGTGGACTACCAAACGCCGCTGCTCTGACAGAGCTCCAGGGCCTGCAACTCCCCTCTTCCTGCTTAATGCCCAGTGTGTGTGAGTGAGAGCCATGGATGAGAGCGCGGTCAGCGCGCTTGTTACACCAGCAATCTCTTACCACAGGTTCCAGTTATCTTTTAATGTGTGTAATTATAATGTGTTGAGTTATTTAAACAAACGAATGGGGAAATAAACACCTCTTGTCCGCAAGTCTCATTGATAGTGCCTGCGGCTGAATGGAGCTCTATCAATGAGAGCTAGCTAGCCTCCTCTTAGAATTCCTCTGAAATTCACAAATATGTATTAACTTGAAATTGGACACCGTTGTTAGCTTTATAAGACCTTTAGACCTTAGATGTTGTATAAGTGGCATGACAAAATTCAAACTGTAAATATACTCGAATTAATGAAGCTAATTATCCGTGATTTGTAGCCACACATAGCTAGGATTGAAGGGACAGTCGCAGCTAACAAAACCCTAATCTCCACAAATATGCATTAACTTGAAATCGGACAGCGTTGTTAGCTTTATAAGACCTTTAGGTAGATGTTGTATAAGTGGGGTGACAAAATTCAAACTGTAAATATACTCAAATTACGACCAAAAATGAAGCTAACTATTTGTGATTTGTAGCTACACATAGCTAGGACTGAAGGGACAGTCGCAGCTAACGAAACCCCTAATCTTCACAAATATTCATTAACTTGAAATTGGACACCGTTGTGAGCTTTATAAGACCTTTAGGTAAATGTTGTATAAGTGGCGTGACGAAATTCAAACTGTAAATATAGCTACTCTAGTTATGCCGGCAGCTGGCAGTGAGCCAAGATTAAATGGAACTGTGGTAAGAGATTGCTGGTGTAACAAGTTCGCTGACCGCGCGCGCTCTCACTCTCACACACGGGCCATTTAGCTAGCAGGAAGAGGGGAGCTGCAGGCCCTGGAGCTCTGTCAGGGCAGCAGCGTTTGGTAGTCCATTAGCCCAAAAAACGGTGACTTTGTGCGGGTATGGAGTGCTGTGGGCTGCCAGGCATGACGGAGCTCAATCAAGCTCACAGCAGGCCGGGCTCTGTGAAGGAAGGCAGGCAGAAGTGAATTTAATAACGAAATAAACAATGTATACCTTGCAGTGTCTGAAATATGAGACCTGCTGTCGAGTCTCCAATGTGTTTCTATGTGGTTTGCTCAAACCAATCAGCGCGCAGCTCATTCTAAATATTCATGAGCATACCATATTTGGAAGAAAAGCTCTTGTTCCAAATAGAGCCATGTTCACAGGGTAGTTAAGGGCCTAATAAAATAGCATTCGGGCAATTTTCAGCCCAACCAATGTTACATACCATATTAGGAGAACTTAAGGAACCGTGTAAAATACCCTATATAATCATTTTATCACCCCTTTAATAATATAATACATGGTTGTGCATACACTTTTTGTTTCTTACTTGTAAAACTAGTAAGCCTCTAGAGTTTTGTAGCATTCGTTTTAACTGTTGCACATCCACTGTTTTATGAAGAAAACATCTGGCGTGATCTCCACTGAGGGTACACAGACTAGTTACCGTTGACGACAAGCGTGATGTTGAGCCTCCTCTCCAGCGCAGCGGCACTGTTCCTCAGCACCACAGTGTAGAGCCCAGAATCCTCCTGACAAACATCCTTGATCTCCAAAACGTGGTTAAGGTGCATCCTCATCCTTTTCATCTTGAACTCTGGCCGCTGGTTTATCAGCTTTCCATCTTTATACCTGGACACAAAGCACAGCTGCTACAGTACAGGATACACTCCAGCTGAGCTACTCTGCCTCAAAATTAATCTGTCAACCTAAGCAGTATGAGGCCTAATTTTGCTTTTGGATATTGCCCATTACATTTAATGAATACACCAGAGTCTCATCTTACCATTGTGTTTCGGGTGTGGGGAAGGCAGACACATTTACTTGTAATTTGAATGACTTCTGGCCAGCAGTTACCTCCACCACTGGTCCATTTCTGTAGTTGAGGCTGATAAATGGCTTTTCTGGAAGAAGAAGACATTCACTTATTTGCAGTCTGAGTCTTAAAGCTCAAAGTAATCTCCACCAAAAATCTCCTCAGTAACAAACACTCACCCCCTGTAGGCTTAAAACTCGAAATGTCCACGGAAACTTCTCAAATCACTCCTCTGCTGTTTACCCACACAGTATCTTGACTTTGTTGCTTTGCCAATTCATTGCTAAATACGCAAGCAGTGGTTTGAGACATTTCTGTGGATATTTGAACACATCTCCTTGCTGTGACACAGGGTCACCATTGGAATCAGAGCGACCCCTTCAGGATTACAGCACTAACTATTTGATTGATTATTTTCGTGGAGCATTCCTTTTAAAGCAAGGCTATATAATTTTTCAGGAAATAAATTATTAATTCTTCTTGAATTTAATTTATTTTATAAGCAATAAAACACCCCTGCACATTTCAATACTCTCAGGTTGTAAGATAATTATTTGGGGGCTTTATTAGATAGAACAACTGAAGACAGGAAAGTGGGGAGAGAAAGAGTTACACCCTCAAACACGGGCTGCTGCAGTAAGGACTGAGTCTCAGTATATGGGGCGCACTCTACACCAGGTGAACTACCAGGGCGCCCCCACTCTTAGGGATTTTTTTAGCCTTTCTTGTCCTGATATGATCATCGACCAAGAACCATGAACATGTCAAACATTACACCTGCTTAATAATGTTAGCATTTAGCTCAAGTACAGCCCCACAGAGCTGCTAACATAGATTTAGTCTTGTTATTATGTACAGATACTAATGATCAAAGTGATATTTAGGATTACCGATTGACCTATTGAACAAGAGGAAGGCTGTGTAGTAGACTGCATTGTTCTGAGCTAGTGCTTACCATAAACTATGACATGAGTTTTTTGGGTGTGTCTTGCGTCCATGCTGGTGACGTTACAGCTGTACGGGCCGGTGTCTGTGACACTGACGCTGTTGATGGTCAGGACGCTCACAGCCTCTGTGGCGTGAGACAGAGCTTCACGATGGGGCTTAGTGTTCTCCAAAGTGTTTGGCTGGTGAGATGAAATGAAATTCAGCATTGTATATTTACTGATGCCGTTCAACATGTGACCAACTGTTGCTGCTACGTACCTGTTTGCGAGGGTAAGACCACTGAATGTCCACTCCAGCGTCGAACTCCACCAACGCTGTGCAGTTCAGGGTGAGGGCCTCCCCCACTATCAGCTCGACTGGCTCCTCAGGAAACAGCTTGACATCGTAAACCTGACTTCCTGTCCGGGAAAGAGAAAAAAGGGGGGAGGTAGAAACAGAGGGACAGAGGGTGGGGAGACAGTGAGAGAGGTCACGGTGACATCGTCAGCGGTTTTTTCCTTCCTCGCAGGACCAGAGGAAATGACTTTCCTCTGGACCAAAGGAGCCATCCCACTATAAAGAAGCTGTCTGTCCCAAGCTCGCACTATTTCCACTCATTTGTCAAGGTCTGTATCAGTGAAGGAAATTAAAGTGGAATAGCGAGAAGCCTTAATTCAAGATAAGAGAAAAAGCAAGAAAGCTTTGGACACTGGCCAGTGTCTCTGATTTCCAAGTCTCTGCAGTCTCTGGAAATGGCATGGGGTGTAAAACAACCTGCGCTGGTGATGTCTGTGCGGCAGACTGTGATTGCGTGATTGTTTAAACGCTCCATTAGCGTTTGGAGTGAAGACTCGCTCTCAGTTTCTCCTCTGACTGAGGCTGCTGTTACTTTTGGCCCGGCAGCGGTGGGAATGAGTTTCCTTTCGCCCTCTGAAGTGAGAGGTGAATGATCTTCATACGACATAGCAAAGAGCCTGTGGGTCCCTCAGCTCACTCGCAACGACAGGGACCTTCAACATGAAACCTCTTCGTCTTAGTTTTCGTACAATTCAATTATGCCTTCGCCTTCGCCTCTCTTCTCTTCCTTTTCTTTCTTTTCTTTTAATTCTGCTGGCATAATGGCACACGTCACCCTATTAAAAAGGGAGTTGTATGTTTTCAAGGAAATTACATAATGAAATAAAATTCTTTAAATTGTCAGCATTAAGGCGTAATTGGCTCACTGGCTGCCATGCAGAATGATGGTGGCAGTGCAGTCAGTCGAGCACCACCTTTGATTTCCTTGCTAATTTAGAGCTTCAAATCTAATTTAAATATTTGTACTGGGCCGGTTATGTTTTTGTAACTGCTAAAGTTAAGGTTTGTGTGATCCTCAATGTTTTTGCTGGAACGCCAGAGGAGACTGAACTCTTTAAACCTTGGGAGGTAGCACAGATATGATGTTTTTTTTTTTTTTACCTGTTGCGTGGATCAGGTAGTTGGGAGATTGATACTCTTTGTCTCCCAGCATGGCAACACACACAATTCCGATGATTGGCACGCTGTCCACGATGTGCCTGGGAATGGACCAGCCTCGCTTGTTGTCCCATGTCATCCCTCTTGTCTCCAGAAGCGGGGGATACTGAGATGACACACATAAAAAGAAAAATCATAGCTCAAATCATAAATCAAAGCATCACTTGACAGCTTCAAAAAACACAGAGTGTGAGAAATATGTGGTAAGTACAAACCGTGTGGAGGGTGACATTCAGATCAGGCACGGTGACCAGGCATGGCACTATGACGTGGGTGGAGTAGCGAGTCATTAAAATGGTCTGTAGTTCACTTTGGGTGCTGTAGCTGCCTCTCCTGAGGAAGGGCTGCTCGGGGTCTGGGCGGTAATAGAAACAGGGAGCTGTTAAAGTGTAACCCTGATGATGAGCCTACCAGCCTGTGTAATGGCAGCTATTACTGAGGTAACTTCACGAGTGGACGGCCACATATCTCAAAGCCTGATAATGACCCCCGACGACACGCCATATGTGGAGTTTATCAATAATTACCATGTAATGCAACAGTTCAGCCAGTCCCCCACACAGTAAATAGCATTAAGAACTGTGATTACATGTCAGCTGAGAGACAGACTGCCGGGGGTTTAGTCCTCCTCTAAACAGCGTTGCAGTTTCACCCCAAGCTGTCTGATAGTGGAAAAATATCTGTCCTGTGTTTCTCCCTAAACACCTTGATATTTTCCTTCCTATTGTCTGTGACTCAAAGCTACTGTCACAGGAGGGCTTTGGGGGACACCACAGCAATTGTGTGACAAATTTACATTGCAGCTGTTATCACTACAAAGTCTTATTTTCCCACAGAATGAGAGCACGCTATCTTATTTTTTGTAATACTTTTTTTCTCCCTCACTCAAAGCTATGAATTCAACCATCTGCAAGCAAGGCCAAACAATAGGTCCTATCGAAAGGCTTATATTTCTGCCCCTTGATGGTCAAAATACACACAGGTAACAGAAATAATACACAAATCCTCGCAGTTAAAGTTCTTCACAATAAATCACTGCAGGTAATAGAGTGCAATTGGTTTTGTAAGAGGAGATGTCACGCCCGGGGCAAGAAGAGTTTGCAAACCATCAGGGATATGAGCCTGGGTGAAAAGGTGTGTGTCAGAAGAGATAGTATTTACACAAGCTTATGTGTGTGTGTGTGTTGTTGTTTAACTACATTCGTGGGGTCCAAAAAAAACAGGAGTCCAGTATACTTGTGGGGTCCCGACAGCTTTGTGGGGCCAAAATGTTGGATCCAGCAACTTTAAAGGTCTGTTTGAGGGTTAAGACTTGGTTTTAGGATTAGGGTTAGAATTAGGTTATGGTTATGGTTATGGTTAGGGTAAGGGTTAAGGTTAGGCATTTAGTTGTGATGGTTAAGGTTAGGGTAAGGGGCTAGGAAATGCATTATGTCAATGACGGGTCCCCACAAATATAGTGCCACAAACCTGTGTGTGTGTGTGTGTGTGTGTGTGTGTGTGTGTGTGTGTGTGTGTGTGTGTGTGTGTGTGTGTGTGTGTGTGGGAGAGAGATAGAGCTTATACTCATACAGTACATTCATGCACATTACAGTCACGTGTGTTTGACTGTTTGGATGATCGTGTGTAGCAGAGATAGGGTAAAAGTGCGATGTCTGCCTGTCTAACTCAATCCACATGCGTCTCTTCTCATCCCGCCACATGCTGGGTCTAATTTATGGCTGCGATTTCATCTGCTTCTGATCAGCCTCCTGGTAGAATCTGTGGAAACTGTTTTGGCACCTTGTCAGAGAGGATAAACAGTCGTTTCACTTGAGTGGACTGGTCAGCTGCATTCCCTTACATGACAATCATCTGTCTCTCTCCCATTCTCCTTATCCACTCCTACTTCTACTTTTCTCCCACAGCACATGGAGCGAGGCGAGAAAAAAGTAAAGAGGCAAACCCTTAAGGCCAAGCTCAGAGTCTTAAAGTTGGCTCAAATCAAGAAAGTCGGAGTGAAGGCTCTGAATCCTAATGCCATACGAGACACGGTTAAAACAGGAGAGAAAACTTAGGTAGCAAAACATATTTTATTGTTCTCTTCTTATCAGATTTGACACTGCGAAGTCTGAAAAGTCTCTTCTCATGTAAAGTAAAGGAGAGCTGCTGCTATATTTCAATATAAATATGACAACATGCCCTTTCTTGAATTAGAAAAGGCAATGCGCTGCTAATTTCTATCAAACCCTTTGCATCTCTAATTTCTGAAACATTAATCCAGCATTCAGGGCGTTACTGAGGTAAAGTCAACCACTTCCTGTTGTGCAGTGGCTGCTTTGATATTGAAGTCATAATCAAACAGGAGATTTGTTTCAGTAGGAAAGCTGTGTTGTTGTTTTTTTGTGAACCTCCCATGGAAAGGAGAAACTGAAGACTAAAGAGTCCACACAGGCAAGCCAAAGAGCTGCAGACCAGGTCAGGCAGGCAGGAGATGAAACATGCTCTTTTTAAACACCGAACAAGCTCAGGCAGCAAAATGGGCCCCACAAACTTCAGACTCACTACTATATGAAATGGATTTCTAAATAGAAAAGCAAAACTCCTGGCTACATTTTCAATTTTCATTTCCTCGTGTCAGCATAGTGTACAGTGTTGGTGGGGGTTGGTGGGGGTTGGTGGGAGTGTGACTCACCCCTGATGAAGACATAAACGCTGACAGCAGTGGTGCCGACAATGATGGCCTTGACATCCTTGTAATAGCAGCGATAGTAGCCCGTGTCTCTGGCCTGCGCCCCGTTCAGGACCAGTCTCTTGCAGTACGGCCTCCCGGGCTGCCCCAGACACTCGCTGACCAAGGCGATCCTCTGCCCGGGGGCCCTGGTGGTCGGCAGCTGGGCCTGACGGTCGCTGAGCTCCTGGCCCGCCAGGGTCTGATCAGGCCAGGCCCAGGCCAGAGTGTGCTGTCCCCTGAGGAGGCCAGGACACGGGGCAAAATGATCATTCCCTCCAATATCGTGAATCATATCGCAATATCAGTCAAAAATAATTGCAATTAGATATTTTCCTAATATCGTGCAGCCCTAGCTTCAGGGTGATAAATCATCATCCACAGGTACAATTTGAAATAAAAGGATAGGTTCAAAAACTGTTGTGGCAGACTTGAAAAAATGTGAACAGAATCCTTGAAATGATTTTAAATATCAAAAGTATTTTGGTATCTGTAATATTTACATATGAAACTACGAGTCACGTAATAGGTAATAACTGTAAAGTTGAGAGTGTGCATGTGAGTGGATACCAGTGTGTGCATGTTTATTTGTGTGTGTGTGTGTGTGTGTGTGTGTGTGTGTGTGTGCGTGTGTGTGTGTGTGTGTGTGTGTGTGTGTTGCTGTAAATGTCTCCATGCAGCCACACATCCCTGTTTGCTTTGTGCTTTGCAGTGGTGGAATGTAACTAAGTACATTTTCTCAGGTACTGTACTTAAGTACAAATTTGAAGCACTTGTACTTTACTTGAGTCTTTTTTTTCATGCCACTTTCTACTTCTACTCCACTACATTTTTTTTTTAAAACCTTTATTTATCCAGGTAAACTGTTTGAGAACAACTTCTCATTTACAAACATGACCTGACCTGGAAATATTGTACTTTTTACTCCACTATATTAATCTGACAGCTTTAGTTACTAGTTACTTTACACATTAAGATTTTTGCACACAAAACACATGTAGTTTACTTTAAACTTTAAACTACCCAACAATATAACAGCCTACCAGTCCAGCTGAACTGATTAGACCATTAAACACAGTTTCTAAAATGTGATTTTTCTGTATTGACTACTTTTACTTTTAAAACTTTAAGTAAATTTTCCTGATGATACTTACATACTTTTATTTAACATTTTCAATGCAGGACTTTAACTTGTAACAGAGTATTTTTACAGTGTGGTATTAATACTTTTACTTAAAGGAACACGCCGACTTATTGGGAATTTAGCTTATTCACCGTAACCCCCAGAGTTAAACAAGTCGATACATACCCTTCTCATCTCCGTGCGTGCTGTAACGCTGTCTGACGGCTCCAGCGGCATCAGGCCAGCAGAGAACATGCAGGTAAATGGTTCCAGTAATCCTACTGCTCCGAATAAGTGACAAAATAACGGCAACATTTCTATTTACATGTTGTGATTTGTAGAGTCACAGCGTGTACAAAAAACAACGTAACATGAGACACAGCCGTCTTCTAACAGTAAACAAATCGGGAACTATATTCTCAGGCGGAAGAATATAGTACTTGGGCGGAGTGATATGCTCGCAGCAAGCCTGTCTGAGAATATAGTTCCCGGTTTGTTTACTGTTAGAAAACGGACTGTGTCTCATCTTACGTTGTTTTTTGTACACGCCAGACTATGACTATACAAATCACAACATGTAAATAGGAACATGTTGGCGTTATTTTGTCACTTTTGTCTGTCTGGTCGGAGCAGTAGGCTAGTTGGAACCAGTTACCTGCAGGATCTGTGCTAGGCTAAGCTAATGCTGGAACCGTCAGACAGCGTTACAGCACGCACGGAGATGAGAAGGGTATGTATCGACTTGTCTTACTCTGGGGGTTACGGTGAATAAGCTAAATTCCCAATAAGTCGGCGTGTTCCTTTAAGTAAAGCATCTGAATACTTCTTCCAACACTGGTGCTTTCTCACATAAATTCAGTTATGGTTGGACATGTTAACCTGGAGGCTTTAGGAGCAAGATTGAATGGATTCATAATGGCTGCCTGAAACATAATAGCTATGCTTTCACCACCTGCCTCCACCCACTACAAATGTCCACATTTGTAGACAGTGCCAAAATGTGATGACTGGAAATGACTGCAAAAAAATCCATAAGGCAATGAAAGTATTCTGCTGCGGGTGATTTTCCAACCCTCGAAAAAATTGCATCTACCTATCTAGACTCAAGAAAATTGTACATTGTAAAGACTAGATTTACTCAAAACTGACTTCCTCTCCCAGGAGATTCTCAGTAGTGCTGTCCATGTGAGGTTTAAATACAAACAACCATATGGTAAATCTCCAAACTTATTATCAGCTTTTCCAAGACATCTTTTTTTATACCACAGAAACAAAAAGTTGAATGGAGTGACAGCTTGGCAGCAGGCAGCGCATCAGAGATCTCATAAGGATAAAGGACAGTTATTATGAGTGAATTCATATCTCACTTGGACTCAGTTTAAATCAGTGTTGGCTGTGTTTTAAAACAAAAACATATCTGTGTCTTTATAGAACATATGTATTTCAAAATGTAGAGTCCCATTGTTTGGGTGTATTTTTTACTGGCTTTTTCCACAGGGTCTAAGGATAAATGCTAATCAATCAAGCCCCTACACATTTTTGCACAATGCATACAAAATCCAGTGAAAACTGGACTGACATTGTTTGGTAACAATGTATCAATGGTGGAAGATCTATTTAGAGTAAAATAGCAACAGAACCCTGTAAAATTAGTAGTCCTGCATTTAAAATATTTAAAATATAATATAAAGTAATTTAAGTAAAAGTAACAACGCATTACAAGCTAAATGTACTTGAATTATCAAAGGTCCTCAATGCAGAAACAAGACCCTTGTGAGTTTTAAGCTTTTATAATTTGATTGTATTACTGATACATGAAGCATAACCTAATGTAGTTGTTTGAGGTGCATTCATTTTAACTATTTCATATAGGGCTGCAACTAGGGATTATTTTCATTATCGATTCATCTGCTGATTGGTCACAGTCAGAGAGGACTGAGAGGACTACTCTATATATATGTGTATGGCCTTTCATGCTTTTAGGTTGCAGAAAGTCCTATTTACAAATAGATATTATTTTGTATGAAGGGTTTGCAAAAAAAAATTAATGTGTACAAATATGGAGAACAAAATGCTGTAGAATGGTTCAAGCAGACTGACAACTAAAAAAGCAAAAAGAGACAACAATTCTTCTGGGCAACAGTTAAATATGAATTGAAGAAATCAGTCATTGGTAAAAGAAACTGGACATCAAGTGCATGTATGCTCGAATGAGTGCGGATATCTTTGAGAGCCTGTTATTTATCCAGCTTCAGGGTCAGGCATTTTCAGAGACACGTTGTCCCCATAGACTGTGCCCCTGAAGTCTGACTAGCACAGAGAACAGAGATGCTTTGTACGTTGCACATATTCAGTGTCATGCATGAGTCACCCTGAGTCCAGGGGTTATGAATAATAAGACATGGTCAATACATCAATGTGACTTGGACTGCTAATACAATGTTTAGTATCACAATCTGCAAAAATAATACATTTGGTGTCTGAATTATAGGTTTGCATCTTTGTTAAAAGAGCCTTTATTGAAGGAAAGAAAAAAACATCAATGGTTTGGCTGGTTCCAAACTTTGGAATGGTAGTGTATACCATTGGGTAGTTTAATCCAGAACAATGTACCATATTTTATAAGATCATCTATCATATTTTTTATCATATAAAATCTTTGCATAATACCTAGTAACAACTGTCACATAAAATGGGGTGAAAAGTATATTTCTCTCTGAATTAGAAGTATAAAGGGACAAGAAATATCACTTTGATTGATTGATTGATTGATTGGTTGGTTGGTTGACTGATTGATTGATTGATTGATCACATACCACCACAGCAATATATTAACGTCTTCTGGCATTTTTGGGTCATTATGATGAAAAAATAAGAAGCCTGAAATAACAAACAAGTCATGCACAATTGCACGTACACACTTCCAAACCAGAGCAGCACACACACACACACACACACACACACACACACACACACACACACACACACACACACACACACACACACACACACACACACACACACACACACACACACACACACACACACACACACCTACCTGCATGTAATGGTGAGTGTTTCGTGGACTGGAATCACTAGGTCGTCTTTGGAGCTGTCAAGGATGGGCGGAGTCATAGAAAAGCCAATTACCAGACCTGAGGGAGCGAACACAGCAACTGCATTAGATTCATGTTACACAGGTCAGTCAGGACCTAGGGTTTTTTACAGAGCTGCTGTTAGGCTGTTGAATCTCCTAAACACATCTCCCAATCTGAAATCTGACACGACAGCAGCTCAGATAGCATGTTGTTCATTACATTTACAAGCTGTAAGGCAATCTGCAGGCAAAGCACTCGGTCCCTGACGCAGAGACATACCCAGGCAGAGAAACCATGGCCCACTCAGGAGGCGATGCTGCTCGAAGCTCTCTGCTTCCCCTCTGAAAAAGCCACAAAGACCATTTGCCCTTGATTCATTACCAATGCATTCACATCGCTGACTTGTGCTTGGTTAATGTGGCCGGTCTAGAATGTCATTACCGTCCCAGAGTCCCCTCAGGGTGCTATTAGCGCTTAGTCAGACTCCACACCTACAGTCTATCATATATAAAAGTGTCACCATGACTTATGCCCCACCTGGATATCATTTGAGATGAAAATACACACACACACACACACACACACACACAGACTGAGAGGGTGTATGAAGATGAAGAGGCTTTCTTTGCATTTATTAAAGCAAATTCTGATCATTTTTCACATCACAGTGTTTGAAAATGATATGTGTGCTGTATTTAACGCACTATACGGTGGCACTGTCCCAGCAGAGAGAACAAAGCGGGACAAACTATCCAAGGACAAATACAGCAGCAATTTGAACAACTGAAAGCCTACATTGATTATTTGAATCATTATTCTCTTTTCTATAGACATTTCAACGTGACTGACAGACTCACACATCTTCAAGCATGTGTAATACAGACTTCAGGCTATAATACGTAATAATACAGGCTTCAGCACCGGCAGCGGAGAAGCAGCAAAAATGATTTCACAAGAGTCAGTCGTGACCTGCTGCCAATTAATACCCCGATCTCCGGACAGCTGCCATTCTTGTACACAAGCCTCATTCCTCCAACACATCCTGCTGACCAGGGAGCACAATAGAGCAAGGTTATTCTCATGTAAATATTTTGTTAATCGTGTTTACAGTAAAGGCTGATGCCATTGGAAGGAGACTGATCAGCCCGGGTTCCTTCCAATACTGCAAACAAAGACAGCCTCAACTTTGAGTGCTCAGTCATGAATACAGTAAAGTAAACTTTTACACAGCAATGTCGACGAAAAAACCTTCTATTTTTGAATGGCCTTCCTTTGACACGACTGGTATATTTCTACTTCAGTTAGAAGGACTTCACTGGAACACTCTCTAAGACATGACAATAATCACGGCCACTCTCCTGCTGCATGGCATTCTGCTATATAGATTCTTGTTTTTTCAACATCTACTCTGAACGAGAACAAATTCATTAAAATAAAGAAAGGGTTTCCAAGAAATATAAGGATTACAGATACAGTTTATACTGTTCATTTCATTAGCATGTCAATATTATATAATTTATATTATGATATTATATTATTATATTATTTATATATATTATATCAAACTTCTTTAAAGAGTAAATATATATATATATATATATATATATATATATATATATATATATATATAGTTTGACATTTTGGAAAAAATATTCTTATTTGCTTTCTTGCCGAGAGTTCGAAGCGATTAATACCACTATCATATCTGTTTGTACTGTCATATATATATATATATATATATACCAATTTAATATAAATCCATATTATGTATATACGGTTTTACAGTAGGCGGGAACCTCACAGTAAAAACAAAACCCAGCCTAACCATTTTTTATAGAGATTAAACAAACAAGATATATGTTAATAATATATGTTAATACATGTTAATAATGGGGGGCTGTTATGCAAATTCCACTGATACTACTGCATGTGTGAAAAGCCTTCCATGTCTCCAGAGGGAGCTGTGCAAAGTCTGATAAAAACCTGCTCCTCATCTCTGCTTGAGGCTAGCAGCTCAGACTGCAGAAGCCGCTATACCAGCACAACCTATACATCCATGAGCACAACACTATTCCTATTGACATTAGGATGGCCAGAGGGCCTACGCATCTTCTGCCGAAGGCTAAAAACACATCTCTTCCGACTACACCTCGGATAAACATAAAAAAAAAGGTAACGTACTTGCACTTACTACTTGTTGTCTGGAGTTTGCACCTTCAGGGTTAAAAGCACTTAACTGGAAGTTGCTTTGGATAAAAGTGTCAGCTAAATTGCATGCAATGTAATGTAACAACACGCCCAAATATCTGACCAAACTGTCTGCAGTCAAGTTGCATTGTGGGTAATGCAGGGGACAGGTTTTGACAAGGAAGAAGAATGAAAAAATGGCTCTGTGAATAATAAGTGTATTTCCCTAAAAGTTGAACTCTTCCCATGTGCTTTACTGGTGTTGAACTTCTTACTTTCTGTCATGCTAATAATATATTGATTGAAATTTCAAATGTCATAGTTCATCTCTGCTGGGGATCACAGTTGAGACAACAAAACCATTAAGCAAGATCTGTTTTGGGTCTTTGCTCGGATATTAAAAGTGACATCATGCTAATTTAAAACCACAAAATAACACTTGTATGCATGTGAACTAGGAAAGCTAATATCGGGATGGTGACGGAAAACAAACATGTTACGCCACTGAAGTGAGAAGTGGTGGCAGTGCATGAATCGTTCCCAGCTTGGCTCCCAGCAGGGTATTCCTTCCTTACTCTTTCAGAGATCTTTAACTCTGTCCCAGAGGAGAAGCAAAGTTTTACCAACATATTGTCTCAGCTCAGATGTGAACCCACCACCGACTTCAGTCCCATCCCCACCCGTCTGCAACAGAACACAGCTTTGTCCACTCTTCCTCACACCTGAAATGCTGTGAGGCCAAAACAGTGGAGAAACATATACACAGGGCCCCCCAAGAGCTACAGACAAGGGGAAAGTGTGAAAGGAAATTCCTGTCAGGACAGCTTGTCTATTCTGGCTTTAGATGGAGAGCTATGTAAAAGCCTGGGAGCTTGTATCTTCCTATGACATTCAAATAGTAGACAAATTTAGTGTGAGAGGTAGAATCAGAATTGACAACAACTTAAAAGCTGCACTAATCTGGTATTTTTATATTAAAAATGGATTAAAAGTAGTAGTTGTACTGTGATATGTTATATGAATTATCACTTGACTCTGCAGTTCCTCTATCAGCTCTATGGAGCTTTTTAGCTCCTTTCAGCACAATGTTTTGGTTTTCTGGCCTGCGACTTGTGTGTTCTGTTCACTCTCACGGCTCTCCTCTGCTGTTTTCAGTGATAAAAGCTCTGGTAAACTTACCTTGGTAGGCTACCTGCCCTGCACATAACAGCAGACAGACAAAGTTAGTGACTAGCTGGTGAACATAGTGCAGCATTTTGCAGCTAGAGAAACAAATCTCCCTCAGGAGTTTTAGGCAACCAAAACAGAGCTCAGATCTCTGCAGGGTAAATCCAGACAGCTAGCTAGACTATCTGTCGAATCTGAGTTTTCTGTTGCACGACTAAAACAACTTTTGAACGTACACGTTCCACCGAAACAAGTTCCTTCCCGAGGCTATTTTGCAGAGGCACCGTTGCTCCGTCCGGCGCTTAGCGCTGCCCAAGATGATTGTGATTGGATTAAAGAAATGCCAATAAACCAGAGCACGTTTTTCTCCCATCCCAGAATGCTGTGTGGACTAGCCAGACCCTTCTCCGCAGCGCTGTGGAGGAAGGTCTGACAATGTGAGACTACCTCTGCCCTTTCCAGGGAATGTCGCCACAGACACCCAGTTTGTAATACTGCAAACGCAAGGGCTTTCATCAGTGGGCCATAGGCTCAATCACCATCATGTTACCTCATTCGGCGATAGATAGGGACTTAACAGACATCTATTTAAATAAAAATCTTTGAGATTATTCCTTTAAAACAACTATCTGTTTTTCTGATGTCGGCCTGTTGAGGCTGTGTGAATAATGACAAAGTATATAAAGGCAAAGGCGGAAGTAGGGGGATGTTGTTAAACACACAGATTCCTTCTACATTATATACCCATTGTGACTTTAACACAAAGTCCAAGGATAAACTTCCCAGTGCACAGTACGACAGACATTTATATATAGTATATATTCAACAGTAAACACAACATGAATTGAAAAGATCTCTGAGATATATGGGAACATATAAAGAGAATAAAGAGTACAGGCTGATGTGTAGTGACATGATTTTTCTTTTAGAGGGATATGCTCTGAGATGAATCGCTACTGTAGCTGAGTCTCAATGATTGATGCTTCCCTCACAATCAGTTGAGACACTGACAGACAGGATGCAAATTGTAAATCTCTTTGAAATGTAATGACTGACTGGCATGCTCTAAGAGAGACGAGACATCAAGATGTTGGGGGTGTATTTTGGGAGGGAAAAATATGTATTTACTGTAAAGGCAAGATTTCCGCTTCTGCTATTTGAATTGCTCAAGTATAGCAAGATAGACTGATCATGTCTATCACAGTACAGCAAGAGTGTCTCACACCAGAGGGCAGAGATGGACATTACACCCACATGGAGACACAAAGCAAAAAGCTCTTTGAAGTCAAGCAAAACACTTCACAGATCATTCAAACTGATACAATTCATGACAAATATGCTGGTGCCCTGTGAGCTCAGTAGTCCTGACACGGTCTATATTTCCAGGGCGAGTTTGAGGCTAATGTGCACCACATTACTTGAATCTCTAATACATCACTTGGCATCCTAAGTGGCTCTCTCATAACTGCCAAAGGAGGTGCCGCAAAGTCATAACTTAATGTGCACTGGGATACACATGGCTGCTGGCCAAAACAGCCACAGACTTCTCTGCTGTTTGGACACTCGAGATTGATGAGAGGCACGAAGGGGCATTTCTACACCTTGGTGAGTCTCACCCATGATTCTCCAGGAGCTGCTAGCTCTTTCCCCATGTTTTACAATGATGAAAATATTTTGTGCCAGATGTCAATATCTTCCATATGGATGTGCTGTATAATGTATCCATCATGTTTCCAAACTGTGAGACACCAGATATGGAGGCCTGTCATCCTGTCAGCTACATTAATGGTTTGAGAAAACATAATAATCCCATTAGCAATTGTTTGCCCTCTGTCAAATATAATTAAAAGCACACGCAGCTCCAATGGTCAGCAATGTAAAGCAAATGCCAAAGAAAACCAAACACATCAATTCATAGAATTTCATGGCTGATAGCATATCTTGTCATGATAATAAACACGTTTTCCTGCTATGACCTTTCATGCTACGTCTCTTGACAGATTGTTATTACTGTTATCACTCAGTCAGCTCATTTATTTTAAAATGCATTAAACAGTGAAGGGGGGAAGAGTCTCCATATGTACATCATATAAGCCTTGCTCCTAAACAGCCGTTTTAGCCGATGCACAAACAGCTGTGTAGGTGGACAGTGAGTAAGCAGAGCTGCAGCTGTGAACTCTGGTTAAGGGAGACTGTTGTACATACTGGACACAAGGCTGCAGCTTCAAAAAGAAAAGGACTGGCTCAACAGTGTCAGTGTACACTGCGACAACATGTTTTAAGTTCACTCTTGAGTTAAAACTAAGACTTTTTTTCATTTATTATATAAGCTCCCTAGCTACAGTTTATATTAACTTTACATTCTGTGAGATATGAAAGTCAATCAGTGAACTGCTTAAATTGTGTAATCCATCACAGCAAACATCTTGCCTGCATTTATTTTTGTCAGGGTGTTGTTATCATTGCAAAGTGAAGATTGATTTGAAAAAAAACTCATAATGACAGTGTCATTTTGACAAAAATAAATGCAAAGTTGATGTATACTGACACAGATTACATATCACTGGCAGATAATAAAGAGATTTTCTTTTACACAGTACAGACATTAATGGAAGCCATTGGCTGCCTGGAAGGTCAGAAAAACACATTTAAAAAATGAAAACATAACAGCATGGTATGAAAATGGTTAGCAGTGATGTAAAGTATACTTGTTGTGAGATAAAACATGCAAAATCACTCGTATGGCCCATTATTCAAATCCTTATTCTATAGCTTACATTTGACAGTTCAACAGCTATCTATTCAGAATGACTGCTTGGCCTGACAACGTAAATGGATGGTGGTTGGCTTGTTGGCAACCACCTTACGAATGTGAACAGGGGGCAGAGAGCCAAAACAATATTTGAACTTGGTTTCCCCTTTTTTCCCATGCATTCCAGCTGGTGGTGCAGAGATAAGCAGCAGCTTCGGCTGATTAGCTTCAACCAACAAAAAGCATCATTTTAACCAACAAAGATATTTCCACACTTGACTCACTCGTTCTGTTATCGTGTGATTACACAGGGAATAAACACACATTTAGATGTAAAAAAACACTGCATTAACAGTCTCTGGCAGTAAATTGTTAATCTTGTTAAGCCAATGTTAGATGTTTTAAGCACTTGAAGACTTTATAAACCTTGTAATTGAGCTCATTGCGTTTACAATGTCTGACATACTGATCACTGGGGATTGTCAAAAATTATTCAGCAATTACTGAAGTTAAAAAAAGAACTTTTCATTGGCATTCATTTGACATAGTCCTGTCTTTGAGAAACAGCTCACTGAACATGCCCTTGTAAAAACTTGACATCGCTCTTGTGAAATGTGCTTTCTCTGTTGTTGTGAAAAGTCATTCTCACTGTGGGAGCCATGTGTGTGTACACTGCACCAGCTCCAGCTAGATCTGTCAGGCAAACATTAAGGTTTGAGGGGCCTAAGCAAAACTTTCAAGCTGATATTTGTTCAAAACAGCAATAAAAGAGAGGGGCTGATAAGTGCTTTGGTAGGCAAAATGTAATTCAGATAAGGACGAGTCGGTGAACAAAGCTCCCAGCATGCCAGCCATATAGAGATGGCCACATTAGACACATGGGGTCACACAGCTGGTCTTTCTGCATTTTGTGTAATGTGTGCTTCAGTCATGATGGAAGTGCCAGATGTATACGTGAGAAAAGTGCCAGGAGTCCGAATATTTCAAGGACAATTGTGCCTGTTCACTCAGGCTGTGCATCAGGCTGCACTTTGATGTGTCAGCTCCACATACCTGGTTGACAGGGGAGGAAAGATGTGCGACTGGCAATTGAAGTGTTCAAACAGCATGCCAGAGGAACATCAGCAGTAGCTCTTTATTTATGTTTGAAGGGCCAAAATACCAAGAGGGGCAGAGGACTGCTGCATGTGAGAGCTTTGCAACAGTTCAAGTGCTGTACAACATGAAAATAATTTAACAGAAAAACCTGCATAACCACAATATCTCCTTTTTGTCCCAGCCAGGGTACAAAGTAAAAATTCCTCCAAATTAAAAGGAATAATTAGATACAATTAGGCAACTATGCTTATTTTATGTCTTCCCGAGACTTAGATGTGGATTCTATGATTAAAACAACATCAGCTGAGCTTCCGAGGTGCTGGTATGTAGATTGTGTTACCTTCTGACAGAGCCAAGATAGCTGGCTGTAGGTATATATTTAATATACAGACAGCAGAGTGGTATCAATCTTCTCATCTAACTCTAATGTGATATGTGTATTTCCAGACAGGGGTCTTCAACGCTTTTTAAGCCAAGGATCCCTTAACTGAAAGAGAGAAGGAGCGGGGACCCCCTACTACATATATTGTATAAAATTAAGTTGCGTATTAAACTCGGCCTACAATTACGTGGAGGGCGGCTTAAAGCCTTTATGCATACCTTTTTTTTGCAATAGAATACTAAGCTTTTAAAATAGCTTTAGGTGGCCGGGTTAACTCAGTTGGTAGAGCAGGCGCACATATATAGAGGTTTACTCCTCGACGCTGCGGGTTTGACTCTGACCTGTGGCCCTTTGCTGCATGTCACTCCCCCTCTCTCTCCCATTTCAAGTCTTCATCTCTCCTGTGGAAATAAAGGCCTAAAATGCCCACAAAAATGTATCATAAAAAAATAAGCCTTATAATTGTTGGCATGATTTTATATGTGGCACAGTAAATCCTCAGGATTAACTGTATCTGTGGATGGCTACTTTAGTGATCACCTTACCTATTAGGCCAGTAAGTAAGCCTATCCTCAGTGGGGCTTTATATTTGCTAATAATATGATGGATTCGTTGAAAAAACGTTCAGAAATTAACAATAATTTGGAGGCCCCCCTGCATTGACTATGAGGACCCCCTAGGGGTCCTGGGCACCCTGTTGAAGAGCCCTGCTTTAAGATATAGAAAATGGTGAAATACTGCAGCCTACGTTTTTTCTAAAGTGCAGTAGAGTCAAACAAGTCAAACAGAGTTTCTTCTCAAATCCCTTGTTCCCTTGCTTGATGATGGCTACAAGTGTGTGTGGGTAAACAGACAGTGTATGTATGTAGCACTCCAGTGTGGCCTCAAAAATGTCCAACTAAAAGCTTTGTAGAGTTACAGAGGCAATTCTATTTTCTATTCGAATGTTCTTGTTTTGTAAGGATTTATAGCACAATGAACTGTAGAATTGCTCTAGTAAGTGGGAGAACAGTGACATATAAATTATATAGTAGATCTTTAACCCATTTAAATGCCTCTGCGTATTTGCATTCATCTTATCCTTTGCTGAACTCTGTTCAGGGCTAATGCTGGTGTTTTTGTCACGGTCAGAGAGTACTGAAACTGGACTTCCCAGCCTATGGAGGCCACCTGCTGAATAAAGATAAATCATACACACATGCAGAGGAAGACGCCAAGCTGCCATTAGGTACTCTAAGCCCGTTAAAAATGTAAAGCTTCTCTGACAAGCAGACAGAGACAAGGCAGGCAGGAGTTGAGAGCATCAAAGGTACACATGAAGACGAGGGCTACAACACAGGGCACTTTAAAGCTTGTGTGAAAAAGCGGTGCAATGTTATTCATTGGGAGCAAATTTCCTGTTTTCTTTATCACGTTCACGAGTCTCCCACTTCCCTTTTTCATGGACGGTGAAGGAGATGTTGCCGTTAGTGTTTCCTCGCTCCTCTGTAGTTTTGTCCCTGATCAGTCACATGACAGGAACAGGAAAAGAGGAACCTTGTGTAAACAAATAGTTTGACAGAAAGGATGCGACGTGGGCGTCCTTCAAAAATACAGACACGGGTTTTCACAGATATAGTAATTGTAATTAGGTACCTGTGCTGTTGCTTTGTGGTTATTTGCTGTATAAATGGGTACAATGCCTATGCTGCATATTCAGCTCTGACTCCATTTCAATGGACACAAATCACACAGGGTTAAACCCAATTGAATGAGACAGCAAAAGTACTAACTAGAACTTTATTGCACTTTAAAAAAAAACAAAAAAAAACATGTAAGTGACAGTGCAGCTAGTTATTTCAGTGACACAGTATCTGGCAAAGGGCCAAGGCTGGGAAACTCTGAAATAGCCCTGTATGTCCGGCGAAGGACGGGAGGCCATGCAGGCCATGAAGCAGACCTGCACTCTGGATGTGGAGTCAGCCTCATGCTATAACATACTCCCTCTCTCTCTCTCACTCTGAAAGAGTCATCTGGACACAAGGCCGGGCCAAAGCCAGGCGACGGACTGACTGGCAGCCCAGCTTTGATTTCATTGTTACTACAGAGTAGGATGACATCCACCACGTCCCTGTCCTCTCCACTAATAGGGGAGTTAGGCCTTTCCAACATCCTGCCAGAGGAGGGTTGCGAAATTAAGGATGCGGCGACACACCATCTGGTCCAGCTTCCTATGTTTAAAACCTCTGTCCCTGACTAAATCTTCCTGTACCTGCCTCACAGGCACACCGGACAACTCAAGCTTTTCCTCTGTGGGGATCCCTTTTTTTTTTTTTTTTTTTTTTTTTGCATGTCATCATTTTCATCTTTGAGAAATGTTTTCTCCTGGTAAATGCCTTGTCCTGGCTCCTGGCGATGACATTTCTGTGGTGAAACTTCTATAATTTCTCTTTTAGTACAAGCAAATGCCAACGATTAGCACATTCCGCGCCTGCTGTGATGTTTTGCATGCTCCTAAAACTCATGCTGCGACTGTTCAGAGGCCAAACTTGCCCATTACTGCTCTTGTTACCTAGGTCCTGGAGATTCAGGCCATAAACAAGTATGTGCTGCCTTGTCAGATGTCCCAGTGAAGTAAATCACCGCGGCAGCTTAAGTTGCCGTAGACAACAAGGGCAAAGTAGGGAGTGCCGGGTCAACAATTATGGTGCTGAATGCCTAAAGCGAGGGAAGCTGGTAATTTCCTCAGGCTTTGCCAATGGACTCTTTCCCATGAACCTCAAGCGACCTCCAATGACAAGGCAAGAGGTATGAGTGACCAAGGAAATGCTACACGGACTTCCAAGTCACAACCCTTTACACACACATCTGCCTTTGAGTAGCAATTTAAATGTAATAGCGATGGTGGAAGTGCTCTAAATGCTTCTTGTTTCTAAGCAACGCAAGCACTTTGGAGTGTGTTAATATCCGTGTAACAGCCAACGTGTCCCAAGATCCAGTTTCTACCTTCAGAACGTGTAATCAACCAATAAAGGCAATAGACGCCACAAAGCAATTCAGTGTCTGTCAACGCTGGCCGTTACAGATGCTGAATCTCATTATTTGGCCTTGCATTACAACGTCAAGAGAACAACTAGGTAAGTATGTGTAGCTGTAAATTCAAAGTCCCGAATTACTCTGGACTGCCTAATTTGTTGATAACCCCCTCCCTGCCGAATGAAATGCTCGCCAAGATTTAAGATGAGCAGAAAAATGTGCAGCAGTCCTTGTGACCATTTTTTGTCAACCATTAATGTTAGCTGCAGTGACATATCATTTATTTCATCTTCAACGTAAAAGCACTTATACATTTAATTGTGCACGCTCAGTCTTACCATGGGTGTGTTAATTCACTCATTGAGTTATAGCTCAAGTGCTCACAAAAATTGATTACTGACTGTCTATGTGCTCTGCTGGCTGCAGTATGAAACTCAGGCCTGTGTGAACATGATAGAAAGAACAGAGAGAGAGAGAGAGAGAGAGAGAGAGAGAGAGAGAGAGAGAAAAAAAAATAAATAGGTAAACCTTTTCTGCGTGGTAATTATTCCAAGTGTGGGGAAGTGTTAAGAATGCTAAGAAACGTATACATTGTTGGAGCAGAATGTGTGCCTTTATCTCGTATTTAAATTGAATCACGTTTCCCCCCTCTCTATGATAACCAGATTTTCGGCCTGCATAAACACTTTTGATTACCGATGTGGTCGCACAACGCGTCAAACTAACCAGTTCTTTTCTAGCATAACCCGGCCCGAGAGTCTACAACCGGGCTAGCAGCTTTGCAAGGCCGTGCATAGGCACAGCAGCGGCTTAAGCTACATTAGCATGCTAAGATGCTCACACTGACAACGCTGACATGCTGGTGTCACGCCGGTGTAACCTTTACCATGTCAGGCACCTTAATTGTGCGTGTTAGCATGCTAACATTTGCTTATTAGCAGTAAACACAAAGTCCAGCTGTGGCTGATGGGAATGTCATTAAATTATCAAATTTGTTACACACACTAATGGTGTAGCTGGTAAATGTATTGTGTATAGCCTATTACTATTAATCTAAAATAATAATATCATCATTTATTAGTGGATTATATTTTGTATTAATAATCTAAATCTGCAAAGTAGAGCAATGTCATGGCAGGTGTAATTGCTCAGGAACCAAGGGACAGCGCAGTGTCTATAAGTTTGAAGTTGTTCCGTGCTGAACAGACACATTTTCAACAAACAGTTGCACTAGTTTAACTAAAAGCATAAAACTGTAAAACTAATGGTGGCACTGGAGGAAAAGTCCAGGGATCAACAAAAGCAGTGGATTCAATCCCTGTAGGACCATGAAAGTCTGTAAAAAATAAAAAGTCATGGCAATATGCCCAATAGTTGTTGAGATATTTTAGTGGTAGAGCGACCAACAGATACACATTGCCACCTGATGCCACATGTAGAGCCACACGTAGAGCCATGCATCTAGCATGGCTAAAAACTGGGCACAGAATATATGGAGGGGTCAGAAATATGAAAAATACAAATACCACAGATGGTTTTCATCAACTATCTAACACCAATTTAGACACATATTTGGCCTATGCTGCAGATTCCTGGTGTTGAAAGAGCTTATCTCTCAGCTCTAGTCATATTTGGGGTGTTGGTGCTTTAGCATGATGAGAAAGTGAGTGACCAGACATCCTAATGCCCAAGGGGCCTCGCTACTTCATGCCTGTGATGAGTGAGGCACCGGACTCCTTATTTATTTGGACTTTACTGCAGAGAGATTCCCACATGGAGCAGCAGCAGCAGCAGCAGCATTCCTCTCTCATCCGAGCTGCTCTCCAGCTGATAGAACCAGATATGCGAGGACAGACGCCGAGGGTCCGCTCCTCGGAGTCCTGAGGTTGAATCCTGAGATCAGCACTGAGGATAAGGGGCTATTGTTGGCTAAAACAACTCGACCCCTACAAGTGGACGACTAGAATAATACCCATAGTTTTAGAGTCAGATTTCTGGGATGATCTGATCAAGCGGAGGTATGCGTACAGAAAACACTCTGCTAAAAGCAATATCAACACTATGCACCCAAGACGCAGAGTAAGCCAAAGATCATTCAGCTCTAGAGCTCAGCTTTAGAAAAAAAAAAAAAAAAAAAAGATTGACTCATTTGTGTGTCTTTCATATGTGACTGGGAAGGTTTTCAATAGCTAATTATGCTGCAACAAAAACAACGAAATTAAGAGAAGATGAATTAATCAGTAAGTTATTCAAAATTCATTTCAGTAGCGAAGTTGCACCAAGACGCTTTTTTTTTTTTTTTTTTTTTTTAATGAGACCGATTTTTTTTTGTAGCTGTGTAAGAAATGTTTTGGAACCAAAATAATTCAAACCAGAGACTGAGCGTGACAGGAAGATGGTAGAAAATGGCTTGGGGTGAAATCCATAAATGCAGCTGCTGCGTAAATTACACTCCCACCCCCCTGCCCTCCCCTTAAATGACAATGACTTCTGGGCTGGCAGGTCTGCAATCCACTCTCCTTCAATCTCCCGCTTCGATCATAATAAGGTGGCAGGGCTCTGATTATGCTTGCATAAGACTCTGACTCAGTATTGTCTTTTTAATGTCACACATTTGTATTTTGTTGAAAAGATATTTGGGGGTTAAGAGGGTTAACAAAACCTATCCGACTAAAGACAAATATGATTATTTAGTATTTAAAATATGAGCTATTTAATCAATTGAGACTTTTTCTTTTTAAAATGCACAAGTTGTTTAACGAGAGATTCTTAAAGGCAGAACAGACAAAAGGTAAAAGGTTCACCTTGTCTTTCTTGGAGTTGTGTCATACTCTATATTCACAAGGGGGGAAAAAAGACTGAGAAGAAACCTTTTACATAAATTCTACATATCCGTTATGTCAAGAATATGTTCAACCCTTACATAAGGCTGCATCGTTAGAAAAAACATCTCACCTCTCCACCTCAATGTGGCACTCGATCTTAGGTACATACTGTGAGGCTGTAATTGAAAGATGTGCCTCACTGATATGAAGCTGATGGTTCTTTCAGCCTGCAGGATAGTTCTGAGATATTGGTTCTTGTCCATTATGCATTCAGTGTCGACTGAGAAAGATGGGGGCCCTGCATGGTTGAACGAACGGGGCTGCCAGCAAGTCTTTCAACAGATAACACCACACACATTCGCTAAAAAGCACATCAGTTTTGTGTGATGACAGAAGTGTCAGACGGAGCTTTGCAATTTCAAGGTGCACATTGTGGATTCATGGAAAACTCCTATGTGTATTGTTTGAGGTCTCTCTTCGTTTTGAATTCCGCAAAAGTTTGGATACACCCTCAAAGGGACATGTGGCCATGTGAAAAAAGACGAGAGACTCAATTTGTCCCTCATTAGAAAATCTATCATTATTGTTACTGAGGCCAGTGATTCCTCTGAAATGGATTTTGTGATGCCATAGTCTGCAAAAAAAAAAACAGAGCCCCTGTTTATCTGTTCCTACAAATGTACGTGACCCACACAGCACAGCTCAGTGATATTTATGAAAGGAGCGAGAGCCATCCCTCCACCCCGGAGTCATGATTCAGATAGCCATATGGCGACCGCCCCTCACAAAACTATTCCCTGTTCTATATGAACAGCTGTTCAACAGCAATCAGTATTGAACAACTCAAACATACACATTGAGTCACTTGGCAAAACTGCAAACAATCTCAGCCATGCTCCCAGTCAACAAAGTCGATCAGAGGGCCCTGTTTCAAGGATCTGATATGAAATAGTGCACTGAAAACAACGTGCTTTAGATGATCTAGTCTCAGTTGTACTTGTTTTGTGAATTTTCTAGACACACCAGTGACCACACAGCACATATGGAGACAGATCACACTCATCCTGCAATTCTTGAAACAAGTTGATTTGCATTCAAAGCAAGTGACATTCTCTCACCTCTCACTCGCTTTACAAAAATAAGATTACCAAAAAAGAACACTCTCTCACCCAGAGATTTGAAGGGATCTGACCCCCCCTCCCTCCTCCACTCCATATGTCAGTCCTCTCCTCCCACCCTGCCTCTAAAATGTGACCTACATACATACACCCTGATCCAAAGTCACTCAAATTCAACATAATAGATAGAATCTGTTCTTTTTCTTCTCCTTCTGAGTTAAGCATCATCAATTAGCATCTTTATCAAACGCAAAAAAACAGCATGCCTCCCCCTAGTGCCTATCTACATGTAGCCTCGAAGACTTCCACTGGGTTCTTCTTAATTCAGTCCCACACTGGGAATGAATTATGAATTATGAAGAAATTAGTGTGCACTGTGAACTGCCAACAGAAAGCAGGCTATGTGCCAAGATTTAAATATGTTGCGTTAAATATCAATAAAAAAAAATACCCCACCCCTTTTACAATTAGGCTAATTAAACAGAAAGTACGTGTCATTAAGAAAAGCGTAAATTCGGGATGTCCCTGGCTTCAGATTAGGAACGCAGTTTGACATGAATACAACTTGTACGCCTCTAGAAATACAACTTTAACCAACCTAGGATCAATTATTTACCGAAAGGCAGTGTCAACATTCAGCTCATTTTTTTTTCACTCATAAAAAGTTATGCGCTCAAAAGTTTCAGACTCACCTGAGGCATATGCTATTCCAATCAAAGTCCGACAGAAAAGCGTAAAATCTGTCTTCATCTCCAGATCTCCGGTCCAGAAGCGCAGAAGCTTGAGCGCTTTTTGTTATTAAAAAAAAAGTCTGAATGCTGGTAGAGACCGTAGAGAGGTGGTTTGAATGAATGTCCGTGAATGGGGTAAAAACTCAGGTGAACGTCGGCCAATCGATGCCTGTCTGCTGCTGCTCTGCACAGAGAGGACAGCGCCGAAATGCTGAGGAAAAGGAAACTAAAGGAAAAAAAAAACGTCTTTTACCCCCGTTTTGTCAAAAGGATGCACAAGGCACTGAATGGGATTTACAATGATTTCCCTTTCCTTTGCTCGTGACTGGAGCGCATGCACACCCAACCATCCAGTTCATAAAACGTGTGTGTGTGTGTGTGTGTGTGTGTGTGTGTGTGTGTGTGTGTGCGCGCGCGTGCTTGGGGGGGGGTTCCCCTAACATCCATGACACATTTTAAGTATGAGGTATTTGTACTTTACTTGAGTACTTCCATTTTGTGCAACTTTATACTTCTACTCAACTACATCTCAGAGGCAAATATTGTACTTTCTCCTCACTTTAGTTACTTTGCAGATTACATTTTTGCATCTCCCTTCTGTCCAGTGAAACACATGGTTGGTTATTTGAAGTGTACCATGATCTAACAAACTGAAGGATGATGTGTTCCTTGTTTTCTGTATTGAACTCCTAAGCTAAATAAACAATTTTAGACCCCAACTTGGATTAGCTGGAAAGTGCATCGTCACTAAGGGCTGTTTTGCTGACACCATGAAATGTTGACTTTTTACAGTTACGTGGTTCTCACAGGACAGCAACGCAACAAACATATGATGATCTTATGCACTGCTGTACATTAAACTACCCAACAGTATATAAAGGAGTTGAAAATGAGCACAACCTTAAAGGTCCCATGGCATGAAAATTTCACTTTATGAGGTTTTTTAACATTAATATGAGTTCCCCCAGCCTGCCTATGGTCCCCCAGTGGCTAGAAATGGCGATAGGTGTAAACCGAGCCCTGGGTATGCTGCTCTGCCTTTGAGAAAATGAAAGCTCAGATGGGCCGATCAGGAATCTTGCTCCTTATGAGGTCATAAGGAGCAAGGTTACCTCCCCTTTCTCTGCTTTGCCAGCCCAGAGAATTTGGCCCACCCATGAGAGAGAGACAACATGGCTTTCACACAAGCAAAGTGGCAGTTGGTCAAGGCACCCCCCCCCCGTCTCCTCCTCAATAGCTACAGACACAGAAATGGCAAATACTAAGGAAAGCTCATTGTGGGACTGGCTCTAGTGGCTTTAATTCTGCACCAAGGCTGAATTTCCGTAAAGAGACTTCAGATACAGTATTAGGGGACCACTAAGGTCTATATAAAAGCATCCAAAGAGCACCATGTCATGGGACCTTTAAACATCTACAGCGCTAAAATGCAACATACACATCAGTGTATTACGTGTTTTACTATTAAATATGATGTTTCTAGATTAATATTACATTACAGGGAAAAAAATTTTGCATAATGAGTACTTGCTTATAATACTTACATGCTTTTACTTAGATAAGGTTTTGAATGCAAGACTTTTACTTGTGCATAGTATTACTTAAGGAAAGGATCTGAGTACTTCACTGTGTCTAGGATAACAAAGGACAATACAACGTACAATAAGAATACTATAATCTCCATGATCAGAGAATGTATGATGCCGTATAACAGCTGTGGATTTCCATGTGTTGCTTTGGTGCAACACTGTTCAACATTTAAATTCCTCCTGACATCCATCCAAACACTCAGCAGGTATTCCTAATACCATCAGACATTCGTATAAAGCCACCACAGGAGTACAACAGTGTCGCCAAGGAAGGGAACAAAATACCACAGCCCCTGGAGGAATATTAGAAGACTATTACATGATATTTTCTCCTTTGGTCGGCTGTCTTTTATCCTCAGAATAATGTGACCAGCCTCGAACTCTTCTGACACCATAATGTCAATGCCAATTTTATCTGTTAAGGCCAAATGTCTGTCATAAATTTGAGGTAAAAAAGTTATCTTTTCTTTCATCCAGACAATCTACAGCTGAGCAGAGATGCCTTCGGAGTAGCACACTATTTAGAGTTTGTAATTACTCATCCAAAGAGTCAGATGGAATGATGCCTCCAATTAAACAAAACTGTGCAGAGTTCTTCCAGCCTTGTCTAAGTCCTTTTAAGCATGTACTAAGAGCCCCACATGCCCATAGTAAGCTGCTATCCCTGTTTTTTTTTTACACATAGGGATTTTGAAAACATGTACACTCCAAAATAAAAAGTCAAGAGGGTAGGCTACACAGGGTTTCTGCAGGTTTCACCAAGTCAAATGTAAGACTTTTTAAGACCATTATGAATGAAATATGACCAGGTTGTGGTCTTCCTGGCTCTCAAGACCTAGGCCAAAATCACACATTAAAAAAGAAAAAGTAATCAGATGTCAGAGTCCGGAAACATTGTCTGAAACAATTCCCAGATTTCCTCATTCGTATTATAGGACTGGTGTCTAGTCACCCTGTGGAGGACCCAGAGCACCTCCACTCTTAGTGCTGGCTCTGATCCAAAAGCAACATGGAGGTCGGTTACGGGAGTTTGCAGAGCTGCTGTGTGGGTCTTGCCTAGGCAGTGTGGAGGTAGTGCTGGGGCTGGAGCCACCATACACTCGGCAGAACTGGCTGGTGGCTGTCGTTTGCTGGAGAACCTTCACAGCAGTTAGATGTTTCTCCCTTTTTGCATAAGACTACAGCAGCTGTACACCCAATGTTCCCAGTTTAATTAGACTTCAAATAGGCTATGTTGTTAGCAACTGCCTTTAACCAAGCCCTAAATTCTTTTTTTTTTTCAAGCCAAGTATCGCTAAACTTGCACTTCTATATCTGTGGTAGGCTACAATCCGAAAGAGACTCGCGCCAATAATACGAAAGCTGATTGGCTGGCAATATAAGTTTCATGTTGGTCTCATCTGTAATCATAATACAGCGGATTACAGTTGGACTAGCGAAAGAAAGAACTACAACACCATAGAATTAAAAAAACATTCTAAAAATACTTTTCAAGGCCTAACATTTTGATTTTTAAATGTTATACCTTTTTTTAGACTTCAATTAGCCCTGATGTAGAAGGAGCTTCAAGGTCCAGACGCCTGTGTAGCTCACCTGGTAGAGCGCGCACCCATATACGGAGGCTCAGTCCTCGACGCAGCGGGCCGGGATTCGGCTCCGACCTGAGGCCCTTTGCTGAATGTCATTCCCCTCTCTCTCTCCTTTCATGCCTAAGCCGTCCTATCAAATAAAGGCCTAAAAATGCCCAACAAATAATCTTATGGAGCCACAGAATAACTAGCATGCATGTTCAAGCCAGTGTAATCAATCACTTCTGCTTTCCAGCACCGTGTGCTGTAAAATCAATAGTACGCTGTATCTATCTTGGAAATCTATAACAGCAATAATAACACTTGCTGATTCCTTCCTAACTGTGCCTTCCAAACTGCTAAACACCCACCCATCTAACAGCAGCTGTCAATAAGAGAAAATGTTTGTTTCTCAATATGATAATGTTGTTATCGGAACCGTGGAGAACCAGACATGAGGAGTGTGTGGAATAACAGGGAGTCAAAGGATCATTGCGTGTTATTGTGGGCATACGTTTCCCCCCCAGATCCCTTACGGCAATCCACCTCTCTGACCTTAAAACACAATGTTGTGATTGAATGGTTGTAATTAAAATGTTCTCTTGGTTTCAGGCCCGCAGCGCCCTTGGCTTCAGAGGAACATAAACACACTAAATCGTGTTGATAGCCTAACAAAGCTATGTCCAGGGAGTTACCAAATCTCATTGTGAATATAAAACAGATAGCCTAATGTCAGAAACGCATGAAAACACTCGAATGGCCAATAAAGCAATAAACCGCACACATAAGCATCCAAGCGAGCCATTCAGACAACAGTGATAACAAACAATAGGCCTCATGCATGATAGCATGATCGCCCCTGCTGTGTCAGATGAAAAGGTTTCGGTTAATAATCCTGCTGGCTCATGAGGGACAATCGTGGACTCAAGGACTCGTCCTTGAAGTGCCAGCACACCATCCGGTCCATCCTCAGGTCAGGAAACACATGACCGATACACAGCTACTATCATAGGAAGGATGTGGGGCGTGCATGCGACCCGCACGCTCTCTCAGTGAAGTCCATGCCCACGACACTGCACTCTGCCAAGCTACTTTAAAGTAGCTGTCACTGTTCAAGAGGGGTTTTGTTTTGTTTTGATTGAGGCAGCCAAAAATTCTCAGAAGTTGTAGGTCATGTTCAATCGGTCAGCGATTATGGCAAGCTTCCTGGCTGGAAGCATGTAAATTATTTACCAACCAGTTAGCCATGAAGATAATACGTTGAGTGGAAAGCAACTGGTCGACAGAAATTCCTCTACGTTGCTATAACTATTGTACTGGAGTTTTAGTTATTTAGTTAACTGGAACTTTTCACAATCCTAAATTCATTTTAAACTGTTTCAATAGTTTTTTTGGCCACTTGAGGGCAGCAAAACAACACATCATTGATATATTATCAGGTTATGAAGATAATATAGCTAATGTGTTAGCAAACTGCTGACCATTTAAACATCCAGGAGATACGGAGAGACAATAGCATTCATTTGGAGGCTGTTGTTTCTGTCCACCAGACGAACGTAAGTCCATTATTCACTCTTGTTTTGGTCACCAACTCCTTATGAAAATATCTGGCTCTTTAGCTGCTAAATGTTCCACAATGTTCACCAGCTACCTAGCTGCTAGCATTGTCTGCTTTTTGGGGGCTGGGTAGGTAACATACAATGGGTTCAATAGAACTTTTTTTAACTGGAAACAATTGCCTGTTGTTGAAAACAAAGTTGATGAGAGCGGTGAGAGTGAACCAAAGCATTAAAGTTGTTGGACAGAAAATCCAAATAACTAGCTAAAAGACGCTAATGTGCTCTGTAGAGCTGAGGGGAACTGCAGAGTTGGTTGATAAAGCTCTAAGGGACCCCTTTCAAATTATACTTTGTCTAGTCTCACATTGCCAGACCTTCCTCCACAGTGCTGCGGAGGAGGGTCTGGCTAGTCCACACAGCATTCCGGGCTGGGAGAAAAATGTGCTCTGGTTTATTGGCATTTCTTTAAACCAATCACAATTGTCTTTGGCTGGCACGGTGCTGCTGCAAAATAGCCTCTGAAAGGAACTTGTTTTGGTGGAACGTGTACATTTAAAGGTTGTTTTAGTCGTGCAACAGAAAACTCAGGTTGGACAGATAGTCTGTCTGGATTTACCCTGCAGAGATCTCAGGAGCAGTTAACCATAGTCCTCATAAATTGACTGGAGGTTAAAACACAACAATTACAAGACAAAGGAAATTTCCAGTGGCACCGGAGCAATCCTGGAAGTGGAACGTCGTGGATATAGACTATACTTTGTCATTTTTCCCACTGTTAACAGAAAATATTGCTAAGTGCAGCTTTAATTTTTGGTGCCTAATGAGGCTAGAATTACCGCCTGCCGCGGTTAGATGACAGTGAAATTGACTTTTGACCTTTTGGATATAAAATGTCATCACTTCATCATTTTATCCTATTAGACATTTGTGTGAATTGTCATAATTGACACAGGAATTCTTGAGTTATGGCCCAAACGTGTTTTGTGAGTTCACAGTGACCTTGACCTCTGAACTTTGATCAACAAATTCTAATCAGTTCATTCTTGAATCCAAGTGGACCTTTGTGCCAAATTTCAAGAATTTCCTCAATGCAGGTTTGCCCACCTGAGATATCAATTTTAATCGAGAATGGGATGGAAAGATCACATCATATGAATTTATTAAAATTGATAACCATCAGAATATATAATGTTAATATTTTCATTATTGGCCAGCACAGATGTCAAACGGTTTTTATAGTTGGTGACAAGGTTTGTGCACATTTCGGCAGGGATGTTGCCCACTCCTCCCTGCAGACAGCCTCCAAATCATTCAGGTTCCGAGGTTGTCGCCTTGAGGCATAACATATAATATATAGTTGCATATCCCCTTTCAACCAAGAGGCACAAATAGCTTTACAGAGAGGCCATAGGGTCCAAAAAGAGCCACGTAATCATAAAGGATCATAATCGCCTCAGATTTAATATAAAGCTCTCTTCAATTCAGGAGATTAAGTTGAATTCAAAGGTCAAAGTGAGTGACTCGTGTGTTGTGTCGTAAACGCACCGACTCCATTTAGCCGCTGTGCAGGAAGAACATGGGTCCCGCTCTGGTGCAGGTTATTGTGCCACTTTTCCAAACTGTAGGAGGCAGCAGCATCCTGCTTCAGTACGGCCCCTGAGGCCCGTCGAGCAGCCCCGAGGTATCCCCACTGTCACTGTTTATGTGACCTTTCACCTGGCAGGAGGAAACAGGACGTCAGTGCTCTTGTGTGTTTGTGAAGATAAGCGAGAGCCGGCCTGTTCCTGCTGGTTGAGTGTCAGAGGCGGCTCTTGTATTCATAGTCGTGCGTTCTGCTTTGATGATGCTTAATAACGTCCTTGTTTATTTCAAGTGAGGTCATGGAAGAGTGCAGTGTCGCAGGTGCAGAAGAGAATCAAAGACTACGTTTATTTAAGAAAGAAAAAGTGATTTGGTTTTATTATTTGCATCAGCAGGTTTTACAGCAATTGTTTGGGTCTTTACCAGGAAATGATCGAAACATGTAACTGGCAATGCAATCACAACAACGTAAATATACTGCATAGACTGAAAAATGCGAAGAACTACATTTAAGTTTATTTCCTTGAGCGATACAAAATTAAGTGTGTATTATATTACACTTAGGCACATATAACGTATATAAATGAATGTACAAATTAAAAAAAATCAACAGGAGCTGCTAAAAGAATCTAAATAACTCCCAAGGATGCTGTGAAGCTACATCTGGGTAAACTTAATAAAATAAATTCTTAATCGGAAAATACATCATGTACATCTATCTTGAAAAGTAATTTGATGCGTCAGAGCTTCACTATATTCGACCCAAAAATGGTTGAATTTAGTGTTTTTTTATGTTTCTGCTGACTGCTCCTGCAAATCGAATGAGCCTCTTCAGAATAATTACAGCACAATGGAATTGTTATACTGTGAATATGGCAATTTCCTTAACATTTCAAGGCTTTTAAGGTTTATTACAGAAACTAGATGCATCTGGTGATGCCCAATCATTAAACCATGGAAAAAAAAGAGAACAATCTAACATTTTTAAATCTTGTGATATAGTACCATAATGCTTACAATGGCAGTATGGTCTTTTTTGGCATGAAAATTTCACTTTATGAGGTTTTTTAACATTAATATGAGTTCCCCAGCCTGCCTATGGTCCCCCAGTTGCTAGAAATGGTGATCGGTGTAAACCGAGCCCTGGGTATCCTGCTCTGCCTTTGAGAAAATGAAAGCTCAGATGGGCCGATCTGGAATCTCCTCCTTATGAGGTCATAAGGAGCAAGGTTACCTCCCCTTTCTCTGCTTTGCCCACCCAGAGAATTTGGCCCACCCATGAGAGAGAGACATCATGGCTTTCAAACGAGCAAAGTGGCAGTTAGTCAAAGCCACCCCCCCACCTTGCCCCCCCCCTCTCTCCTCCTCAATAGCTACAGACACAGAAATGGCACATCCTAAGGAAAGCTCATTGTGGGACTGGCTCTAGTGGCTTTAATTCTGCACCAAGGCTGAATTTCGGGAAAGAGACTTCAGATACAGTATTAGGGGACCACTAAGGTCTATGTAAAAGCATCTAAAGAGCACCATGTTATGGGACCTTTAAAGCTGCGTGATAACTGTCATTGGCCACTAAGTGAATGAAAAGCTTTTACACCCATGTTAGCCAGACAGAGCGACATGATGGTACTGGAGGAGTTTGATTGGTGGAGGTTTTTGACTGCGGTCACTAATGCACGGGCTGAAGAAGGGGAACGCCTTGCCCCTCGGCCCGTTGGTGAACGAGTAGAGCAGGCTCATATCGTCGGCGTTGTAGAAGGACACCCTCCTCTCGTCGCAGTCTAAGAAAATCCCGAGCCTCTGAGGGGAAGAGCCGATCTGCAGCCTCGTCCAGGGCTGTGTGCCGGCCGAGTACTCGCTCCCGTTACGCAGCCTCAGCGTCCAGTAGCCGGTTTCGGGGCTCAGCTTGATCCGAGCGTGCCGGTCTACGGCCTCGGAGGCCACGCCCAGGTCCCACTTGGGTTTGGAGCCCACTTCTACCTCCCAGTAGTGTCGGCCTGACTGGAAGCCCTGGGCAGCCAGAATGTTGACGCACTGGAGGAAACGCTTGCTGTGGTTCGTATGTGGGATCATGACGTCGCATTCGACTGCCGCCGTTTTGTCCCTGGAGACCTGAATGTTCGGGTGCGCTGTGTCGACATCAAACGTTAATGGAGCAGGACCTTTAGGATAGAATAATTCATTAAACGATAATAAAATTCAAGAGTGTCAACTTTTAAACTGAAAATATATTCTGTTACCACATCAACATCTTTATATAATACTAGTAATTCTTCCGTAATTACTCCCATTGTTCAGGCAGAACCAGTTTTCAGCTCAAGTCTTTTTTATTGTGTCTGATGAAGGACATCAGAGGAAATTACCTGGATTCAAAGACTTGAACATCTTTCTCCATGTGATGTACTGTAATGGGGCCAAGTATTTGTTGCTGAAAGCGTTTGTGTCAAACTCCGGGGCAACAGCCACCTGCACACGTGACCTGTCAGAAGAAAGCAAACACGCATTTAGTGAGGATCATTTATTTTCACCACAAATGACACTAAATGGAGGTAGAAATCAAATAAGCATATCAAACCAAATCAAATCAGTCACAACACTGAAATGGACACTTACCTTAGCTGTGGGAGCTGGAGAGAAGGTAATGGAAGACAAAAAAAAATAAATCACATTAACAACTTGTCGTTTCAAATTGATGCAACAAGTCAAACTGACGTGACACTCATACATTACTTAAAACATGGGTTTTATAAAACGTTCACACGTGATCTACATAGTCACAGCTTTACGGTTACTTTTGATGCATCAAAACATGTCAGACAAACTTGGATTCTCATTTGAACAGTTTTGTCGCAGCCGAGACCTTACCTCAGTCAGTATGATGCTCTCAGTGGCGGCGCTAGCCTGCTGTAGCGCTCTCATATTGTCCTCCAGCTCCCTCACGGCCATCTCCGTGGCCTCCAGGTGGCGCTGGACTTTCTCCAGCTCCTCCTCCTGCTCTCTCCTTAGCTGCTCCAGCGCGCAGGTCTCCTCATCGTGCAGGATCTGATAAAGAGCTCGGAATTCCCCTTTGACACGAGTCTGCAAATCTGCTCCGAATCTCTGCGACAGGGGGAAAATGACCGATGTTCCAGGTCGAGGACATAATGTAGCATCTTGCTATATTTATATTACCACAGCTATGTTTTTGCCAAGTGGCTTGTTCCATTAAAGCCCTGCATAGCTTCCGCAAACGTGCACATCTCTAGAGAGAGACAAGCAAGGGGTAATGAAGCTACACTTCGCATCAAAGATCTATGTGTCAAACAAATACAGACTGTTTAAGTGGGGAAGGATTTCCTGTTCATATCAGCACAGCATGCACAACTAAACTCAAGCTCTTATCTTCCATCTGTCTCATACACATTAGATGTGATTTAGTTTCTGTCGCCTCTGCCTGTGCAGTTTGTCACGTGTAATAAAATCTTGTCTATTGTTTAAGCGATTTAAAGTTTAAAGGGATATTTCACCGCTGGAAATGTGAATATATCTTTCAATTGGATCACTTATGTAGTAGAAATTAGTAGTATTAGTAGAAATTGGTGCCTTATAGGACAAGAAAAGCCAGAAAATGTGTTTTTGACTCATGTGGATGAAAGACACCAAATCCCAGAATGCACTTGCTTCGCTTCACTACGAGGCTACCCCAAGCCACGCCTACCGCTTACAGAGAGGCAGTCAACTGAGTAAAATCTATTGCGTTTTATTGTCATTTCAACCATATACACAAAACAACATTTCACCGTGGCTCCAGTGGTGTTACACATTTAAAATATATAAAAACGACATTATATAAAAACGACATACAAAACAGGCTACATTTAATGCACACACATTAGAGGCTCCGTAAAGTTCAGCTAACACATACTAGTATTAGCGCTTGGTTGGCTGTAAACACAGAGTATAAACACAGTCACAAACTCCACCAGCAGTTAGTTGGATACAAATCACCCCATTCCTGCACCAGTCCGTGTTAACACAGCCCACCTCCACGAGTTTTACCAATGTATCCCGGTGGTACACGTGTGTGGTAGTTTGAATGCACATAATTTTTGTAAAAGTATTCTGCTAAAAAGATGGAGCTTGTTTAGCGAAGCTTCAAGATGGCTTCGGCTCGTTTTGCTTCGGCAAGCTTCGGGTAAAGACGACGGGTTGAAAACATGCGGAAGTAGCTCCTACTACTGGCTGTAGTCCACAGACTCTGGGCAAAAAATCTTCCGATGACGCAAAAATCAGCGTTTTCTGTCATCGGAAGATTTTTTTCCAGACCCACGATACAGAGATCTCTCGTTTCAGGGGGACATGAGGGAAGGAAGCACGGTCATTCAAAAATACTATCATGTTTCTGCTGATACAAAGCTTAATGCTAAATCGGTGGAGTATCCCTTTAATTAGAAGTACATGGTTTGATGCACCGGGTCTTTCTGCTGAAGCAAATATGACAGAATAATTGTAATGTAAGAATAAGACATTGTATAGATTTCCTTTGCATCGTTGACCCACAATTAAGTCAGAGGTTAGAAAGGCATTTATGCACCCAAGCGTAAGACCCTTACGTTTTACATACCAAAAAGGACAAACTGTCACTTAGCATCATCTGCAAACACCACTAAATATGCACAGTGACATATTGCAAACAGCCATTAGTGAGGGACGTGTGCATTGTTATCTGCTAAGTGCTGCCACCCTTTGAGTTCCCCAGAGGAGTGTACCTTTATGGTATCCATCTTGTCTTTGTCTCTGCGAATACTGTTGATGAAGTCCTCCTTCTTCAGGCGATAGCTTTCCAAAGTCTCTTTCAGTTGTTTCTGTACAGCAATATGAACATCAAATCAGTGTGGAGACAGAAACAACAGCACATAGAGAGAGACTGAGCAGAGCATAAAGGAACTCATAAACAACTGTAAACATGCTGAATACTGAGTGAAAAAAAAAAAAAAAAAAGGGTATATTAATACTAACAGGGTTAGTATTAATATACAAATGTTAAAACATACACACACACAATTATTATTATTACTACTACTACTACTACATACACACATATATATATAAAACAAACAAGATATAACGTGTTAATAAGTGAGTTTTAGGAAGTGTTGGTAGGTGGATTTTATTAACTTTTGGACAGAGGCAGGTTAGTTAGTTGTTTCCCCCTGTTTCCAGTCTTTATGCTAAGCTAAGCTAAGCTAACCAGCTTCTGGCTTTACCCAATTATATACTTGTGAGAGTAGTATCACGCTTCTCATCCAACTCTTCACAAGATCGTGAATAAATGCATTTTCCCAAATTTCAAACTATTTCTTTAGAAACAACCATAACATTGAATAAAACACCTTTCTGGCACAGTATTGAAAAACAATTACATTCATCAAGAGCGACAAAAGGTATGATTTATTACCGGAGTTTTATTATTCTGGTTCTCTGCCTTGGGTTAAGTAATATATTCTCCTGTCGTACAAAGTAATATAAAAAGGGAGTGGAGAGTGAACTGTGCCCTGAGCAATTCAAACGAGATGTGTTCAGGGTGGAACTACAGTGAAATAAACACAGATGTGAAGTGAAACATAGAATACAATTGTATTCAACTTACATAACTCAAAGGCTACAAAACCCTCGTTTTCAATCTATCCGTTTACTTTGGAGCATTAGGTTATTTGTATAAGATTGCCAAACACAATAACACTTTCCAGATGACCAAGAGTAAAGGAGTGGAGGGCAGCCAACAGGATCACGGTAGGTGTGTACTCACCTCTAGGTTTTTCATATACGTGTCCGAGGTGGTGGCCCGGACCTTCTCCACCATGGCTGTCACAAGGTAGTTAGTTTGGAACTGCTTGGAGCTGAACTCCTTGCGACATTGCGGGCAGGTCACAGGCCCCTGTGTCCCTCTCCAGTACCTGGAGATGCAGGGTTTGCAGAAGTGGTGCATGCAGGCCAACATGACAGGCTCCCGGAACAGGTCACAACATATGGCACATGTCAGGTCCTCTCTCAGGCTGCCTTTGGGGGATGTAGCAACAACAGCAGCAGCAGCAGCCATGGTGAATGGTTGGTTTGCTCACCAAAGTCTGTCCACACTGAAGAAGTAAAAGCAAAAGCAAATGTAGAGAGAGACCGCATGTGATAAACAAATACTCCCCTTCTGTGGAGGGTTTACAGGGAGACAAGTTTGAATTTTCATTCAGCTGAAACAAAAGAAAAAACATATACATTTGAAATTTCACATTCTACAGCAACAACTTCCTGTTTTTCCTCACATGAGATTAAGGTAATCATTGTCTAAATCTGGATCCAGCAGAGTGGGCTGTGCACCTCCCCTCTGAAGTCAAACATTTATAACAAATCGGTGCAAATAACTTTAAAAAAAAAAAAGCGTAAAAGACAGACAGTTCCAGTGTTAATATCGATCAGAGTGACCAGGTGCAGATATCGTGTGATATATCACGGGACTACATAAGCTAGCTTGTGATTTGTATTATTAGAGCAACGTTTGGTTTTACACTGCCTGAAAGCCTGCTAGCGTTTAGCTAGGTGAAGCAGCGAGTAAACAGCCTGTTTAAGCGACACCAAACAAAAATAATGTGCAACGTTGCCATTGTGACTGTAATAAGCTCGTAGTTAACACTTTCATGAACTTACGTTGTACGTTGTTCGGAGAAATGTGCGGCCAAATACTTCAAAGCCCCTTCTGCTCTCGGATCCCCTCCCTAGGCTGCTGTTTTGGGAACACGACGTACACGCGTACTGCGCATGTGTCAGCTGCAAGCGCACCTTTGATTGGTTCATTTGTTTCACAGCAAACGGCACGGCAGGATGTGAACGATTGCAGAGTCAGTCAGTCAACTGTCTGTCAGGTTTGTTTTTTGCAGTCAGTCAGGTATTTTTTCTCTTCTCCGCCTAAGTCATTTTCTGTTTCGCTTTGCACTGAACACTCCTGTGAACAAATACTACATTTCTGCACTACTGCAAATTTGCAGAAGCACTCAGCTCGCGAGCTCTAGCCAGGATTTTACAAATTCCAAAAACAACCCCACAATGAAATTTCGGACAAGCCACCACACAATTTCCATGATATTTTCAGATCATTTTCTAATTTTGCCAACTAATTGAACAGATAAATTCTATTTTGTGAGTTGTAGCCCTCTACGTTATGCTACTAATTCAAAGCCGGCATCTCCACAGTGATGTGTTTTAAGGCTATAATTCTGGTTGAGAAATGCTAAATCCTTTCATTATAATGTGACCACTGCAGCAATTTACTGTATTGCACTTTAATGAAGTTGGCTGACTTACAAGAGACAGATTTTTTAAGGAGTGGACAAAATCAAAGCATCACCGGCTGAGATATCCTGACTTTTAGTCTCAATAACAGTGTCCAATATTTCCCATAATGCAACTCAAGAGTGTCTGACTTTATCAGGGTAGTTTTTTCAGACTTTAGAACATACAGTAGACATCATACATCTGTTTTCACAGGCTGAATAATTCCCCATGTATAAAATTAGTAAAGTCCACCTATGATTCAATAACTTTTGCAGAACATCTATACTACCTGTATCAGAGATCCAGGATCAGGCCCAGATCAGTTTTGCTTTCCAAGCCACATAGGCATTGTCTTAGAATAATACTAGGCCTACACCAGGAGGTATAACGTGAGCAACCCATACAGACATTTAACCCAGGAATCCAATTTGCAGACTTCACAGACAGTCTATACTTTTAAATCAATATTTTGATTCACAAAATAACTAAAGGCTGTTATCTGCATTAGGCTACAGTCTCCACCTGTCAAGTTTTTACATGTGTGAGACACAGCAAGAGAAAAAGGAAAAAGAAAGAGGCTCAAATGGAATTTCTCAGTTTGTCCTCCACACCCACATTCATTATTTCCCACAGCCTACAGACTGAAAAAAGGACAACAGCAGTGTGTGCACTCTGAGTTTTGTGGATGTGCAACATGAGGACGCCATGCTCTCTGATCACGTCATCAGATCAGCACTCAGAGAACCTGATCAGAAACAGCGATGGAGAGCAGTGGACTATAAATACAGAATCTCAGGCCATATGGAGGGGAGTCCTTTACAAACTAATTAGGTACATGTAGATTTATACGAGCACAGGTAAATGAATGAAGCTGCAAAGACCTACAGTAGAACTATTGCTTTAACCAGGAGCGATTCCAGGATTTTTTAAGTGGTGTGGTCAAAAATCAGTCGCGGGGGGCATTTTTATCAGAATACAGCATAGAAAATCTGCTTAGAAATATAGGAAATATTGGATAGGATCAGTGGCGTTCTAAAAAATTCTAAACCAATCAAAAAAATTAGTAGGGCACAATTTCAAAAGATGGGCTACATACAGTACCAGTAAAACCAGAATACTCTGCATCTCACTCTGTTAACATGTCAACAAACCGCATGGCTCCACCAAACAGACAGTGTTGTAACGTGAACTCATAGTGCGATGCGACTACCAGTGCCAGTTGTTTAGCCGTCAATAGGTGACTGCAAGCACGGCTACAGGCACCGCCAGATGATGGTGCTTTTAGGGGCCATGGTAGTAACGTTAGAGTTTAGCCAGAAAAAGTTAACGTAATGTGGCAATGCATACAGATCCATTCTATGACAACAACCTAGCATGTACACGCTCATAACCATCTAACGTAGCTAATATCAATCGATCCAACACAACATGATTAATATACGGACCAGCACCACAAATAGCCTGGTCCTACCAGACTCTCGTACATTTCATTTGTCCAGAAAGTCTGGCCACTCTCCATTGACAAGTGTTAACTTCCTTGAAGGCGGGTACTCTGTTGAAGTTTAAAACCTGCCATAACCAATCGCTAACGTTTGGTCGTGACGTCGGCTTAGCATCGCTAGTGTTCGCCTTAGCCAACTCATTCACCACTAAAGGAGCGAGTTGGAAAATCAAACGTAGTACTGAAGGAAAATGAAAATTGAGCGGAAGTACGTAGGAGGGCGGAGCCAGGCTACACCACAAAGGCAGGATGATAAAATGTGTTTTCACCATTCACCCAAGGCTGAGGACTCACTAAAGAGAAAGGCGACGCGGCGGTTCTTCCTCTGGGCAAACTCGACTTCTTTTGTAAGCTAACAACTCCACGTTTTACCGCGGTTACTTTTACCAGCAGTTGATGACAATATCCCGAGGCTGGTGGGCACCAAGGAATTTTAATTCCAGTTTCTCCTCCAAAGGGTTCAAACCTGTGCTTGAGTATAAAAAAATTTTTTTTCAATTTAGCTAGCGACAATAACACAATCTCCCCTCTTCGCTCTTCTTGCAGCGCCAGACAGCCAATCATATCTGAGATATGAAATGACGCTGTCGTGGGGCTGCCAGAATGTGAAATAAAAATCCTACCACAAATTATATGCAATTTAGGAAGATGTTATATTCATAGAAGATAATATATTATAGATGATAATAATCTTGAATTAGTAAAAAATAACATAACATTTGTTTGCATTTCTTTTTGTTGACAAGAGGTGGTGCCCCACCTGTCCCTAATGACCAGTCGCCACTGGATAGGATAATAATAATATAATAATAATAATAATAATAATGTATTTGATATAGCACTTTTTTACAGACAGTCACAATCATATTTCAGGGGTGGGGGGGTGCCCCCCTTTCAGCCCCGCCCCTGGCTTTAACTTAAACTGACAATCATTTTCTACAGAGTCACACTGTGAAACCTCCTCGCCACTTCCACAACCTGTTGGAGATCAGCAGGTTTGTGACAAGGACTGAAATCCTTTAGCCTGTCAGTAACACATTCAAGTCAGGCTAAGGAAAGTCAACCTTGACTGCAGAGTGACCCAGTGCACATGGAGGCTGGGAGACGGCTCTCATAATTGAAAGAATAAATTGAGGTGGAGCGACAGCCTGCCCCAATCAACAGGGGTAATATGTGTTGCTGAGTCAATCAGTGCACCAATTATTGCATCATCAAATAAAATCCCACCAAGAGAATCCAAGGATTACATATAATGTTGCTCCATTATGCAGAGACAAGGCATAAGGGAGACATGATGTTCAAATTTCGATGCTGCTAAAACTCCTTTGGTTATGTCTAATTCAAAGTGACAGCATGTTTCAGGTCCACTACATCTCTGTGCTATAGTTAACAATGTACAGGTCTGATAAGGATTTAAAAAAAAAAAAACTCAATTCAAATAGAGTCTGCAAATACATGTACATTTTTTTTCTCCAATTTGTTTATGTTTTCTTGTTTCGATATTTTTGGAAACTCTTCAACCCGTTTATTTCAAGGTAACTGCTTTGTGGTAAGTTTAGAGTTTTATTGTTCTTACCTTGGAAACTTCCTATACTGCACACACTATCAAAATCAGCCTTGAGAAATGTCCTATCTTTTCACAAACCTCTCCAAGCTTTGCTACAGTATATGAGGGAAAACGGCTCCAGGGCACACAATAACCTCATTCATTCAAACCCCATAGGATTTTAAGTCATTCGGGTGATGAATGACACCCAAAATATTAAGACTTTGATTGGAATTCACAACCAAACCCTTTTCAAATGTACTACAATTCAATCATCTATTTCCATTGTAATGGGAACTCACAGAAGAGATGTGTGGTATCATGCAATTAACTGGCTTGTTGCACAACAGCACAACAGTTTGGTTTTAATGCTGCTCATGTGATTGCTGTAATTAGATCAGCTGTGACAGTGAAGCGTCAAATAAAGCAATATATGAGGATTTGCTTTACAATCCTGAATTGTTCCAAAGTCCATTCAAAGTTGTACACATGTATACAATATCAGATAGGAAGTGGAAAGCCTGCCTGGAAATAAAATGAATAACAAATGGAGATAAAACTGCAAAATGCAATAAACTCAGTGACGTAACTCTGCGTTGGCAATTTAAAGGACATTCTGTGCTATTCATTACATTGTCTTTACTGTGTTATGCAGTGGAAATGGAATTACATAGACTCCTCACTTGAAAAATATGATCTGCAAAGCGCAGATCTCCAGTGACAGTCCCTGGCACTGATGTGGACGCTCACACTGAATCCTGTAGACCTGCCTCAGGAACGCACAGTCGAGCCACAAGATGCGCACTGGGCGCTACTGCTTGGGAGGAGCTTCGGGATTTCCCCCCCTTATTTTACGCCACTCTCCAGTGAAGACTCGTTTGCAAAAGGAGATATAGGGGGAAAGGTGAGTCCATTAATATGTGGATATCGTTCTTTTAGACTGTAAATGAATATTGCGAGGCTACTTTAGTGGCAAAAATATATCCCTGTGGAGAAAAATCTTAAATTCTCAGTTATTTTGTGCAACGTAACCTGTAGTTGCTGAAATTGTTATATGTGCGTAATTTGGATATGAGAGAGGCATTTAAAAAGCAAGTCCAAATTGCGTACCACATGTGACTATTTGTGTTGGAGGCAAACGCGTTGCACTAGCCGGCTGAATAAGCGTTGAGAGCTCATTTGAAGATATTTGAATGCGCACTATTCAGTAAGTTAAACAAATGGCGACAAAATTACGCACAACCGTGCACAATCAATGCCTAATAGATTGGGTATCTCATCATAATTTGATGGCAGTGCGTAGAGTTCACTCTTCACTTCACTTTTTTTTTTTTTTTGCTCCAGCAGGTGTATGGTAACAGATTCCTCAGTGGCACGAGCTTGCCTAAAGTCAAGAATTACCATCACTGATCAGAAAGGGTGCTTTGGCAAATTACTGATGCTTTGTAAAGCGCACATGTCGCATGCAGTGTGCCTGATAAATCCCTGCGTGCTCCTGCATGGCTGTCTGCTCTGGTGACAGAGGGTACAGGCAGGCTGTGCGTGCGTGCGTTTTGCTTTATTGGCACTGCAACACTGACAGTTGTCTTTGCCACAATTTGGTCCCTATAGTTTCAGAGATATCCTGCGAGTCATTTCATGACACACAATGTGTCTGTAGATTCTATATCAATGATACTTTCCTCTCCTTTAGGCCTAACACCTGACATTTAATGTGTACTTAAATCTTGCGGAGCCCAGTGCAATTATTATTATTATTATTATTATTATTATTATTATTATTATTATTATTATTATTATTATTATTGAAGACATGCACACTAGCTTAGAGACACAGCTCAAACACAAACACAGACACACACACACACACACACACACACACACACACATATATATATATATATATATATATATATATATGCACTTATAGACCTTTTGCTGCTTGGAGTTAATTGCAGAGAGGACAATGTGATTAATGTGTAGATAGATATGACAATAAAGCAACACAACAATGCAGCAAAATAACATTTATTTTATATTTTCCAAAATGGAAATAATTTAAAAAGCAAAGATTTCACTAAATTATTGTGTGTCTTATAGTCTGTGACACAAATCGGCTACAGGATCCCTAGAACAACCAAAGAGTGTCTATCACCAAAAAGATGACCTCTCACTAAATGGAGTCCTGTTTTTCTCATTAATTCCATAAAGAAAACTTTAAAAACAAACAAACAAAAGTGTCTAGTTTTTAACATCCAAAAATGAGTATTGTGGATTTGTTGAAAGCCTCTGGCTGAGTCTAATGTCACTGATCTAATGTAATTAGAAATAATCTGCTTAATGAGGATGTAGATGTGGCATTATTAGCATCATTTAGGAGTCAAACATTGAGAGTAGTTTTTATACATGCAGTCACAAAATGTCCTGTCTGTATTCAGCAGAAGCTCTCAGCCTCTTGCAGGAAAATTGGAAGAGATGACAAAATAATGAACTATAGAAAGTACTGAAAAGAGAGAATATTTTTCTGACTAACATACAGTTGTGTAATATGGGCCAGCGTTGATTTTTCTGGCGGAAATTAGGCATACCAGACAATATTCCCTTTATGAGATGCCGACTGTGTATAAGAGCAGTCAGTGGCTCTAATGATGTTGCTTTGAACTGCCTCACTCCTCCTGATCACGTTGCTTTCTTCATCATTTCCCTTTAGTCTTCCTAATGGCACAGGTGTTTGTGTCCCTTGCTGTAATCAAACAAATACTTTACCCAGGAAATGGAGAAAAACATTTTCAATATAAATAGCTCTAGGTAGCAATATGGTCTGTTTTTGGGGGGGAGGGTTCAAGTGAGAGAGATGATTTTCTCTTGCTCATCCTCTGTTACTGAGACGCGCATTCGTTTTTCTTTGTTTTTCAGAACATCCATTTGTTCTGATACTTAGGCGGCATCCATTAGAGAATTCACTTATCTTTTCAATTGCATTGCTTTCATAACTCTCAAGTTAAATACAAAATGGACTTAATAACAGTGTGACATTTATAATGCAAACCATTTTCCAGGTGATAGAATAATTAAGAAGAAGAGAATTATTAAATAGTTGTGTATCAGTTCTGTTTAGTGAGATTTCATTAGAGGTTGGCTCTTGCTGTTCATTCTATGCTGAGAAGGAGACCATGAGAATAAATGACATGAATGAAATTAATGAGAAAAGGTATTGTATAGCATAAAGAGAGTGAGAGAATGGACCAGGAGCTATACGGGTGTTCAGAATAATTGCATCAAAGAGACCTGGGGTTCCCAGCAGGGGTACCGCTGTTTTTTTCAGGCATTCAATCCAAAAGAAGTCTATGGCGATGAGAGGTCGGTGGGGTATCCTGTTACTGCTTCAGAAAGTCATACTGGTTGTTTGGGACACCTGCACAGAGGGGGATACATAAGGAAGCGTGCATGTGTCACACCCTCCTGGTGAAGACAAGTGACTGGTGACGCCATGTCTATCCGACAGTGGTGTAGGTAGTGACAAGTGACAAGCAATGCAGATCAGGCGTGTTGGGAATTCTTAATTGGAGAGAAAAGTGGGGAAATAAATAAACACCTCAAGCTCAAGTATTTTTTCCGCAATGACTACCTTTGTCGTTTTCTTTTCATAGCTTGTTGGGAACACTGTTCTGCCTGTCCAGCGTCAGAAAATCATTTCATTTGATGTGCTTTCTCTCCTCAGGTGTCGGCACTGCCTCAATCTGGCATCTATCGATAAAATGAGCCCACCAGACACATCCAACACCACAAGCGAAGGGGATGCTGGGGAAGCCAATCCCTGGTTGCTATTCAACAACAGCATGGGTTTATATCCACCTGGTTTCCACACTGACGTCACCAAGCACCTTGGAGTCCAGATCACCCTGATCACAGCTTATTCCCTCATCATTCTGCTGGGGCTGGTGGGGAACGCTCTTGTCATTTATATGATTATTCGGTACAGAAACATGCGAACAGTGACCAACTTCTTCATAGCTAACCTGGCTGTGGCAGACCTCCTGGTGGACACTCTCTGCTTGCCCTTCACTCTGGTTTACACTCTGCTAGATGAGTGGAAGTTTGGGTCTGTGTTGTGCCACTTGGTGCCATTTGCCCAGGCCCTGAGTGTGCATGTATCCATCTTGACCCTGACAGTCATCGCTTTGGAGCGTTACCGCTGCATCATCTTTCACCTCGGCCGGCGCCTCACATGGCACTCCAGCTTCCTCATCATGGCATTCACCTGGACTATGTCTGCTGTCCTGGCAGCACCCTTGGCCATCTTCAGAGAGTACCGCCATGAAGAGATCCCTTCCATCAACCTGCGTATCGCTGTCTGCTCTGAGAAGTGGCCCCATGGGACCAGTAGGGACGGAGTCATCTACAGCCTCTCAATGTTGCTCCTACAGTACATTCTTCCTTTAGCCATCATCATTTACACTTACATCTGCATCTGGGTCAAACTGAAGAATCATATCAGCCCGTCCACCCGTTTCGACAGCATCAACCGCCGCAAAAAGACCACCAAGATGTTGGCGCTGGTGGTGGTGGTGTTTGCTATCTGCTGGCTGCCGTTCCATGTGTTTCAGCTGGCCAGTGATCTGGACCTGGTGCTCAGGTTTAAGGAGTACAAACTAATATACACAGTGTTCCATATCATAGCTATGTGTTCGACTTTTACCAACCCTCTCCTGTATGGGTGGATGAATAAAAACTACAGGAATGGCTTCCTCATGGTATTCCGTTGTGAGGACAGGCCAGATTCCTTCCACCCCGAGGGCTCGTTCAGGACACGCTCTTCAAGAAGGCTGACTCTGAACGGTCGTAATGGCGGACAACCTCCGACTGCTGTATGAGATTAACACAATTTAAAAAACCTGTAGGATGTTACTGAACACATTAAACGCACCTCTGGTTTGTCGTTCAAAAGTAGCCTTTTGACTTAAATGGCCTAATGTTGAGTATCAATGTAACTAGAGAGGGCTCAAAGCTTTGCATGCAAATCGCTTTATGTAAGGCTCTTCTTTCCTTGGTGAATGGTAGCCTACTAGTGAAAATACATTTGTTAAATCTATTCATATATGTGTTTAAGATGTTAACTAGGCTGTTAATCACTTGGTACAATGTATAATGCGTCTCCTGTAAATGCAGAACTCTTGTTGGTAAGTAAAGTTCAATTCATTTTGCACTCCATTGATTACTTCACCTGCAGGCTATTGATTTATTCATACTTACTGAGAGGAAGAAGGTAATTATTATGACTGTATAAACAAGTTGAATTTTTCACACTTTCACAATGTTCAAAACATTTGGATGATCTTCATTTAATCAATCCAAATGCTGCATTTTGGATTAATTCCAATGTTGTTGCAGAGTAACATTCAATCCTCGTCCAATCGTCAAATCCAGAGGAGCCTATTTTTGTCCAACCAGAAACTTAATTATGTTCACCTGGCAACCAGCTGTTCCCGATTAGATGGGCCAGCAGAACATCTGTGTCAAAAGGAATGGATCAAAGTGAGAGTTCTTGATTTCTTCATCATATAATGTTGGCAGCTGCTTTGAGGGTATGTAAAAGGACAAAACATGCAAATTTAACAATCAGCTGCTAAAGTGTCATTTGTTGGTGGTCTTTTAAAAATGAATACAGGAACATTATCAACCATACGGCCTCTGTGCACACAACTTGAGCCCCCACTGCACATATAGGCTAACTCCCAGAGTTGAATTTGACTATCAGAATACGTTTTAAGTGTCAAATAAAGAGACCTTGGCTTGGATTCAAGGAAGTAGTAAAGTAAATGATCCTGTCTGGGTGCATAGTAAAACTGAAAATAGTGGCAAATTACTAAATCTACTGAACACTGACACCATACGTAGATTACTCAAAACATTTGTGGGTAGTAGTCTGTGCATTGGTGCATGTCCATAGTGCATGTACCCTCCATACTTAATATAAATAGACTTTAATTATCTGAACCTGACAGCTGGAAAGTCCATATAGAGATGGGAAAACAGCATACAGTACATAGAGGGAAAATAGAAGCAAAGCATTTATTTCAGGGTGAAGTCCTACACATAAACATTTACACTTAATTTTGAACAAAAACAAAAAGAACTAGTGGGTCCAACTAACATCCAATGAAGCATTAAATGAACCAGACAAACGTGGAATACACAGAGTGATTCATTTTACAGCAAAGAAAATACGTATTAGTTTTGTTTTGCTGGTTCTTGACACCCACATTACTGATTTCTTGGCTTGGCCTATTATCCTTTATATAGATTATGATCGAGAGTAAGCCTATTTCAGGACTACCAGCAGACAAACACTGAGCCCAGACACAGACAGTAAACCCCTTTGGGTATAAGTGTGGATAATGTGTGGAGATTTTGCTGCAGACTGGAGATGTTTTCAGGGATCATTTTAGTATGCATTAGAGATTATCCATCTGCCCCAAAATATGGCTTGCCAAAGGGGATATGTCTCCAAATACAGCAAGACAAAGTCAGATTAACCACAATAATGTTGTTGTTGTTGTTGTTTTACCCTTGAGTTAAAGACAAATTGCAGGAGATGCCACTTTAAGTTGTTTTGAAAACATTACATGACATTTGACCCAACATTTCTCATCAAAATTCACTCTTCAGATAACAAATACTCTTAAATGCTATGTTGCATTTTAGACAGTCCCCTGCTTCCCCTCTAGTGTTCAAGGTGGGCATTGCATTTGCACCACCTACCGGATGTGTCGTCGATGTTTGACCTTATCACGTTTGACCATAGTTGACAGACTGTCGGATCCATCTATGTTATAAATCCAAAACGTTGACAAGCAACAAGCTCCATCAGTAGGCGCAAGTTGGTTGTAGGTGGACGGAACGACTCGAGCACGTTTCGAGGCTAGAAATTCTTTTTTCAAACGCTCAGTGGATTCAAATTTGCTTTAAGAAAATTGTGTATGATCACACTGTGGCAGGGTTGGAAGACCATTGATGGCGAGTGAAGATAGTATGGACGAAGATGAATGTCGTCCTCAAATGAAGAGGGGGCTTAGCGAGTCAGACGACGTGAATGAGCGAGTGGTGAGGCAGAAAATAGATCAGGAAGGACTGAAAGTGCTGGTAAAGTTCAAAGAGGGTCATGATATTAAGTCAGTGGGGCCTGTGGCTCTCACTAAGTTTTTGCGCGAGAAGGTGGGTGAGATAGTCAGAGCTAGAGTTCAGTTTGATGGTGATTTGATGATAGTATGTAAAGACGAGGGCCAGCAATTGAAAGCCTTAAAACTGAAGAATGTTTGCAAAAAGAAGTTCTTGAGGTGAAGGAAAAATGGCAGCAGTGGTGTGTGGGGAGTTATCTATGGTATTCCTATAAAAGAGGATTTGGGAAAGCTAAAGGATAGCATTGAAGGAGGACGTGCGACTAGCCTGAAGAGGCTTAAAATGTGGAGGTCTGGAGAGAAGGTTGATAGTCTTTCAGTATTAGTGGAGTTTCAAGGGGAAGAGCTGCCTAAGTATGTCACTGTCGGATATATGAACTTCAATGTAAGGATGTATGTGCCCCCCCCTCCGTTGAGGTGTTTTAAATGCCAGAAATATGGTCACATAGCTGCTTATTGCAAAGGCACTCAAACATGTGGACGCTGTGGCGGAGAGCATGTCTATGGTACATGTGGAACTGGGGTGCAAGAGAAATGTGTTAATTGTGGGGAGCGCATAGTGTTGGGTACAGGGAGTGTGAAACCAGAAAAGAGCAGTTGAAATCCAGCATATGAGGACTGAAGGAAGGTTGTCTTATGCTGAGGCAGCTAAGAGATTTCAAGCTGAGCCAGTTCTAGTGAGACAGACAGCAAGAGCTGCTAAAGCCGCAGTTGTTGATGAGGAATTCCTGATTGTTAAGAAGAAAGAGTTTCTGTGCTTTATTGCGGAAGTTATAAATTGTACGTCGCAAGCAAGACACAGGTCTGAGAAGACCGCTATTGTGGTTAAAAGTGCCAATAGGTATCTGGGTATCAAAGACATTACGTGGGAGAGCATTTATGAAGAACTCCAGCACAGAGATAAATCTGGGATACCAACATCCCTATCACAGCCTGTCTTACAGTTGCCTACGCTGATTTTACAAGCTAAGACTTAAAAGGAAGAAAAGGAGGGAAAAGAGAAGGGAAAAAAAAAAAAAAAAAAAAAAAAAAAAAAAAAAAAACATTTATTTTCTTCAGTGGAATGCTAGAAGTTTGGTGGCAAATGGGCAAGAGCTCAAGAGGTTTATCTCTGAACTAGAGATTAAACCTGAGATTATTTGCATTGTTGAGACATGGCTGAAACCTCATCTAAATTTTGTATTAAATGGTTATGTGTGTGAAAGAAGTGATAGGATCGATAGTAGTGGGGGTGGTTGTGCTACTTTTATTAAGGTGGGGGTTCCCTACAGAGTTTTAGGTAAAGGTGAAGGCTTAGAGTATTTAGTTACTGAGGTTTGGTGTGATAATGGTAGTTTAAGTATTGTAAATTTTTATAATCCCTGTAAAAGACTTGATATTGATGCACTGGAGCAGGTTGAAGGGCAAGAAAGTGGCAAAGTAATATGGTTAGGAGATTTTAACGCACATAGTTCTCTGTGGGGAGGGGATAGAACGGATCATAATGGTTTGGTTTTAGAAGAACTTATGGATAGGAAAGGGTTGGTTTGTTTAAATGATGGGTCACCTACTCGTATTGGGGTGAACGTGCAGTCTGTATTGGATCTGACTTTGGTTTCTCAGTCCCTTGCAGATCAAATAATATGGGAAGTTTCTAGTGCGACAACGATTGGAAGTGACCATTATCCGATTTTATGTAGGATGGGTAATATTAGCTGCAATGTAAATCAGAGTTTCTCTGAAAGATGGAATTTTAATAAAGCTGATTGGATAATGTTTACAGTTTTAAGTGATAGGAATATGGGTCAGGTTGAGGTGATAGATGATGTAGATGAATTTGCAGAAAATATTAGTGTAGCTATGGTGGAAGCTGCAAGAGCTTCTATTGCCGAGTCGAGGCCGGGGAAGCACGAGGCGGAAATTGGTACCATGGTGGACAAGTGACTGCACTCAAGCAATAAGCAGTAGGAATAAAGCGTTTAAAGAGTTTAAAAATAGTTTAAGCTTTCAAAAGTATATGGATTATAAAAGAGAGCAGGCTAAGGTGAGGAAAGTAATTAGGAAAGTAAAAAAGAATTACTGGATAAAGTATTGTAATACTATAGGACGACAAACCTCTTTAAATGATGTGTGGAGAGTTGTTAAAAAAATGAGTGGGGTGCGGCAATCTTGGAGTTATCCAGTCCTTAAGAATGGTGAGACTATGGCAGTGGAGGATGGAGATAAAGCAGCATTAATGGTCAAAGATATAGCAAATGTTCATAGTAGTTTTAACTTAACTGAAGATGAAAGACATAAAAGAGAGGCAACAAAAAGACAGTACCAATATCTTTTAGAAAATGTAGAGGATCGAGATGATAGTTTGAATGCGAGTTTTTCGCTAGGTGAACTAAAGAAGGCTGTGAGCAAGGCGAAGGTAACAGCTACGGGAAAAGATCGAATAAGTTATGCAATGTTGAAGCATCTCGGTAACGAAGCTCTTCATACTATACTGGAGTTAATCAATAAAGTATGGGAACAAGGAAAAATTCCAAAGAGCTGGAAGATGGCTGTTATTATTCCAATTAGAAAGCCAGGGAAAGATCCTACTATGACTTCTAACTATAGACCAATTGCTTTGTCATCCCACCTAGGTAAGATAATGGAGAGAATGATTGTGGAGAGACTGACTTTTTTTGTTGAGTCTCGAAATTTGATAACGTCGTTCCAAAGCGGCTTCAGGAAAGGAAGATCAATTATGGATCCGGTTATTAAATTGGAGAGTGATATAAGAAAGGCCCAAGTATGTAAAGAAGTAGTAGCTGCTATATTTTTTGATATGGAAAAAGCGTATGATATGCTTTGGAAGGATGGTGTGTTAATTAAAATCCGAAGGCTTGGAATAGACGGGAAAATGTATTGCTGGATTAAGGATTTTTTGAGCAATAGGCAAATTCAGGTGAGGATAAATAGTAGCTTCTCTGATTGTGTTTTTGTGGAAAATGGTGTACCCCAAGGAAGTGTTATCTCACCAATTTTGTTCTCTATTATGATAAATGATATATATGATACACTTGATTATGATATAGGAAAATCATTGTTTGCAGATGATGGCGCTCTCTGGAAAAGGGGTAAAAATGTTCAATTCATTGTTAAAAAATTGCAGAATGCTATCGACTGTGTAGAAGAATGGGCTGGGAAATGGGGATTCAGGTTCTCTGTTGAGAAAACCAAGGTAGTGTTTTTTCGTTAAAAAAAAAAAAAAAATTGAAGAAAGGTTTACGTTGAAATTGTATGGTAGAGATTTAGAAAGAGTAAAATGTGTGAGATTTTTAGGTATGCTTTTTGATTCCAAGCTTACCTGGCATAATCATGTGGAAAAGGTAGTTAGCAATAAGGAGTGGGGAGCAGATATGACTTCAATGAAAAGATTTTATGTGGGATTAATTAGATCCATTGTTGATTTCGGGTGCGTGGCTTATGGGTCTGCTGCAAAATCTGAATTAAAGAAGCTTGATGTTATTCAGGGTTCAGCCCTCCGGATATGTTCAGGAGCAATGAGAACCTCCCCTATATCAGCGCTCCAGGTTGAAGTAGGGGAAATGCCATTTGATTTGAGACGACTGCAAATGTCACTATCATATTTTGTTCATCTAAAAGGACATGTGGAAGACCATCCAACTAAAAGTGTCCTCATATCAACATGGGAGCAGGCAAAAAGTAAAAGAGAGACGTTTAGTGCAAGTATACATGAAAAGGTAAAGCAAGCGGCTGTAGAACATTTTGAATTTGGTCCATCTGTAGTCTATCCACCGCATCCACCGTGGCTGCTACCGGTTCCAGATGCTGATATAACTTTGCATGAAAAGATAAAAACTATAAGGGGATAGTGGACAAATGGCTATGAGGTATGTGGATAACTATTATGGGTATGTGCAAATTTTTACTGATGGGTCAAAGCAACCAGATACAGGGAAAGTGGCAATTGCATATGTGATACCAGAGTTTGATATTAAGTTTTCTGCAAGAGTTTCGGATCATTTATCAGTGTTTTCAGCAGAGTTGATAGCTATTGTGATGGCCTTGCAGTGGGTAGAGCAAAGTAAACCGATAAGAGTAGCTATATGCTCAGACTCGTTGTCAGCCTTAGAAAATTTTAAATCAGGTAACTCATGTGAAAGGTCTGATATTGTATGTGAGATATTGACGTTGCTGCATAGTATTCAAAATTGTGGGACGATGTAAAGTTTATTTGGGTTCCGGCTCATGTAGGCATGGTTGGTAATGAGTTGGCAGACAAGTTTGCTAAACAGGCTTTGAAAGCGACAAATGTATCTATTCAGTGTAAAATATCAAAATCAGAGGCTAAGTCAATGATTAAAAACATGTTAAAAAGTTGTGGCAAGATAAATGGGACAGGGAAGTTAAAGGGAGGGATTTTTACAGTGTAAATCCTGAGGTGGGTCAGGGTCGTTTAGTACTAAGGTGTCGAAAAGAAGAGGGAATTTATACAAGAATGAGACTAGGGCATACTAGACTAAACAAAACATTACAGTTAATAGGAAAACATAATACAGGAAATTGCGAGATTTGTAATGTGCCAGAGACAGTGGAACACGTCTTTATGATGTGTAGGAAATTTAAAAGAGAAAGGGTTTTTATGAAAAGGAAAATAGAGGGCAGTGGAGAAAGTTTTATCCTTAGAGATCTTTTTGTCTAAGGGCTCTGATCACAGAGTAATAAAGTATATGCTTGAATTTTTAAAGAACACTGGACTCATTGACAGAATATAGGGTTTTTTTTTTTTTTTTTTTTTTTTTTTGTAGCTTGCAGGCTACAGTATTTTTCAAGGATGTAAGCCATAGTGATGATCATGCACAATTTATCTGGAGGGTGGCGGTAGTGCGCTAAGTTAGTCCGCATCCGCCGTTAAACAAGCAACTGAAGAAGAAGAAGAAGACAGACTGTCGGTGGCCTGCTGCCACGGTGGCTGCACGGTGAAATTAATCCCGACAGGAGTATAACATGCAAATACTTGTCTTTTGAATGTTGTCGCCATACAGGTAACCGTCTTTACCTCTGAAATGAACGCAGCCATTTGCTTATTGAATGTCGGTCAGAGAATTGTCTGGGTCATAACTGTGCCATTCATTCATAAGGTTTGCTTCGTGCTAGGCTAGCTCATGCTAATGCGGAAGCTAAAGAGGAATGCGTACGTGACAAATGTGGCAGTAACGTTATATCTGATGTTAGTCACTCGGTGTAGAAATATTAATCAGTCTGTGTGCTCATAATGTTAGCCACATTGTCTTTGCAAGCCATACCAGAAGGCCCAGCGTGGTATTTGTGAGGTAATATCAGTGAATGTTTAATATCATTTTTATCTGACTGACAGCAGTCATGTAACTTAGCTAGCGTTTAACGTTAGCTGGAAAGTTTGGGGAAATGCGTGTCCCTGTTAACGGCGGTGATTCAGTTTAGATGAAAATTTAAACAAACCTAAATCATGTAATTCATCCATGGTTTGTTTTGTAAAAACGTGTCTTGCTTGTTGAGTAGAAAAACATGATTTTTTTTCTATCGTCGAAACTGCTATTGAGTAAACCACTGTGTGTTTACAACAACCCAGCACTGTCGTCCAGCACTGTTATATCAAAGCTAGGTTTTGTTTGTTCTGTATCTCCACAGGCTCTTGCCACAGTAAACGCAGGGAACAATGGTGAAGTATTTCTGCTGCGGAGGCTTGCTCAAAAGCAACTGGGACCAAGTTTATGTTGCTTTTTGGCAACGATATCCCAACCCTTACAGGTGAGGGCGATGCGTGGTAGTCTGGATACCATTTCCTTGCATAAATTTCTTTATCCAAATTGCATTGCATAAATAGTTGTGATTATTACCATTTTCTATTCTATTTCTATTCTATGTCTCAACATTTGTATACTGATAAGGAAAAGGGTAAAACCGTGGTGGAAAGTAACAAAGTCTATTTACTTAAGCAGCGTACTTGGGTAGAGTTACTTGTACTAACTTTGGTATTTTTGTTTTATGGTACTTTATACTTACACTCCACTTCATTTCAAATGTTAGTTCCGTACAACTTTGCATATTAAGCAAATGATTAGCTGATAACATATGATACACCAGTGGTGTAGTCTACGTGATATGCAGGTATACGCAGTATACCCACTAAGAAAGCTCCAGGATTTCCATATACCCACTTAAAAATGTCCAATGACACGCTACAAGATACTTTCCATTATATTTTGAATTGTCATCTGCGTTTTTCTTCTTCACGTAGGATAAATAAAGGTATTTCCACCGTAAATTGGTGCATGAAATTGTACCCAAATACAGGAAATGAAGTCATTCCCTGGGGGAGGACACCCAGACCCCCTACTAAATTTTCTCAGTTAGCCTTTTAAAATGATATCATATTAGTAAACAGAATGTGTCTTTGGAACATTGGATGAATGGTTGGTGATAATGGGCAATGTAGATATTGCATTAAAGATCAACCACTTCTTTCCACAACAGTCGAGAACCCTTTTTCAATTATGTAAGAACATGTATGTAATATGTTATCTGAAAACTGCTGCCCTGATTTAAAAAAAACAATGCAACTGATCTCAGCTGGTATTCTGTCTTTAATGGAAATTTCTAAGTGATCCCAAACTTTTGACCGGTAGTGTATATATATTTTTTCAGTGATATGATTGTTCGATAGATGTATGATACTTGATTGCATATGTTTAGGTTTTGGACTGTTGGTCAGAAAAAACGAGCAGTTTGAATAAGTCAATAGAGCTGAACAGTCCCGCCCACAGCTGGTTCCAGAAGTAAAAATACAATGCAATTTCTCCATTGACAATTGAAGTATAAGCCAAAACATCGTCAATGGTAGACTTAAAACCAGCTATGACATGACTAAGCGATTGTATATGCTCATATAGATGCCAAAAGTTCATGGGGCACCCAACTTTTCCGCCGTATGTCACACGTACCCTCTCGCGGTGTGACGCGCGTGTCCGCGCTATTCTCACACATGTAGGGAACCTCGTGAATTAACCTGCAACATGTCAGCTGAAATTATTCAGCGTGTGTGCAGAAGATAACAAGTATGCAATATGCAACACCTGCAAGGATAAATTAGGGCATGGAGGGACAACACCAAAAACCAAAATCAAATTATTATTTTTGTTGGATATTGGATGTGAAAAGAAGGAAATGGTTCTAACATTGCACTTTAGATGTGTGTGTGAATTTCCCACAACAGGAGTAATTTATATAGTTCCATTTTATAGTGATCCATTATCTGTTCCAAAAATGTTCTATGTTCTGTGCAAAATGTTCTATTAAAGAAAAGATAGAAAAGAAATATTTGTGTGTGCTGTGAAGTGGTTAGAAAATATAAAATCGGAATCGGCTAAAATCGGTATCGGCTGGCCTAACTCAAAGAAAATCGGAATCGGCCTAGAAAGTTGTAATCGGTGCATCTCTAGTAAATAGTCATCTGATTAAATGATTGTGACAATAGTTGTTAATTGCATCTCTAGCTCTCGGTCAAAAGAATATAAATCTCCAAGAATTTTGATTATCGATGAATCGTTTTAAAGCCTATTATTTTGCTAAACACTTGCTTGTTCAGTTTTTCACATGCCAGTGTTTGTTTATTTGAATTTCTTCCCATTTCGTGAGATCGTATAAACAAAATGATGTTGACAGAAGTATTTATAGCTATGACGCAGAGGTTTTGCATGGTCTTGATCCATAGCCTTATCTTCTCTCCCACAGTAACCATGTTTTGACTGAGGACATCATTTTCCGTGAGGTTACTCCAACCAACTGCCTCATTTCCAGACGTCTCTTGACCAAAACGAGCCGAGCGCCTCGCTGGATGGAGCGGTACCTACCAAAGCACATGGCCAGCTCGGCATACATCATTGAGGACTCTATTGTGGACCCTCAGAAAAGGACCATGACCACACTCACATGGAACATCAGCCACGCTCGCCTCATGGTACCTCAATGTTTGCTTCTAGAGGCACTCAGCATTTCACAAAGTAATAACATGGCCTCATGTTGCTTTTTCTCTCTTTTCTCTCTCTCTCTCTCTCTCTCTCTCTCTCTCTCTCTCTCTCTCTCTCTCTCACCCCCCCCAGTCCGTGGAAGAGCGGTGTGAGTACCAAATTAACCCTGACAATAGCAGCTGGACACAGATAAAAAGAGAAGCTTGGATCTCTTCCAATATCTATGGGCTCTCCAGAGCTATTCAGGTCAGTAGAGTAAAGTGGAGCACCACACTACGTAACAACTCAGGAAAAGTGGTGTGGGGTGTCTGAAAGGAAGACTCGCCCACCTTTCTATCATTCTGTAATTGGTCATATAACACATAGTGTTAAAATGCAACAGCTGAGCTCCTGAGGCTGTCAGCCAAGACCTAGGTTGCTTCCCAAAGTCCACCAACAACTCCTTAATCTTGATTTATACTACTGCGCTGACTCCACGCGGAAGGTATGTACATAGGTACGCATAGATGCATACCCCACACCGTAGCCTGTGTTGTAGCCCGACGTGCACCTCCCCAAAAATGTGACTTCATGTCCCGGTGACACAGACCGCAACAACTGTGAATGCTCTCGTAGAGCCTACGTATAACTTTTAATCAAAATAAAAGTTGCATGTGTTCAGTCCACCACACCCCTGTACTCAGCCTCCTGTCCCCTGCTAACACAGCCCACAATGGCAGTCTTCAAACTTCTACAGGGGCAGCACCTAACCCTGATATGAGTTATAGGATGTTGACACATTAATCTCTGGCTCAGTGTTTTTATTTTTGTCTCTGTTGACTTTGTGTCTTCTCTTTCCAGGAATTTGGTCTTGCGAGGTTCAAGACCAGTGTTACAAAGACCATGAAGGGCTTTGAATATGTGCTGGCCAAAATGCAAGGTAAATTGTCAATAATATTAACAACTATAATTAGTGCATTACATTAGTTGCCGGAACGAAGGCATCGTCACTTTGTTTTGGCAACACCTGTGCTTTTCCTGCTATGACAAGTCAAAATATCTGCAATGAAAAAGTGCTCTGATGCTAGTTAGGCTGTTAGCAGATGTAAAGTACAAGATGGACAAATGGTTGAAGGGAAATAAAGGAGAAACTGGGTGATGCTCATTGAGCAAACATATCAGTCAAATCTAAAAACTAACAGTGATTTGGGTGAAGCTCAACTTAATAAACTGCTTTTAAACGGGGGATATGACAGAAAAGGTTGGCATTCTTTACCTTTTTGGGAACCTCTAAAGGAACAAAATATGCTAAATGACTTTTTTCAAATTGCGTGGAATTTCAGTTGTATGTTTACAGTGCTTCCAATGTTTAAAATCACCTTTTTATTAGAAAGTTAAGATATTCACTTTGGCTGTAATGAGGCCAGGCAAGGAAAGCTACTTTCTTACTGGCTTAACTGTATGATTTAAATTTGTGAGAAGACAGTTTGTGTTAAAATTGTAAAATGTGTTGCAAAAGTTTGACCGTTCAGTTCAAACAAAGTAAAGGTATTAAATACATAAGCTAAACATATTTGTTACCTATTTTTAAGTGTATCAACCTCTACCTGTTTCCTGTTGAAGCACTGGTGGTGTATTGTTGGTAAAACCCCCTGTAACCGACACACAGAGGAGCAGGAAATCAGTGCAAATTATATAAATTCTTGAAATGTTGTCTTTTGTTTATTACACAATTCAGGGCTATGAAGGAATAGCGTAGGTTTTCTAGAACTACATAAATATTCGAATAATTCCATGGATTATAACCAATATGTTATGACTTTTGTAGGTGAAACTCCGTCGAGAACCTTAGCGGAAACTGCTACGGAGCGAGCAAGAGAGACGGCACTGGCAGCTAAGGAGAAAGCCAAAGACCTCGCCTCACAGGCCCACAAGAAACAATATGTGTGATGGGTTGAAAATGATAAATCATCGGTTCTTTTGCCACTGATACTGCGACAGATTTATCTTTACCCCCCCTCCCCCCATGGGTTAGACACCGGACCTCTATGAGGAAGCCGCCAACTCAAATGGTGGGTGGACCATATAAGGCCTGAGCTGGGTTCAAGAGCCTGTTCCAACCTCCTAGAATATATTGTACCTTTGATACTAGATCATCTCAGTATTTACCTTGGATGGTGTTCTTAGAGGAATGCTTGAATGTGGCTCTGGGTGCCATAAAATAATAATTGATACTGTTCCTCTGACCTTTGTGCCCATGAATGTTTACTTTTTACTCTGTTCCTATCAGTATGTCATGTTATTCTGTAATAGCTTTGTATTATTAACCACTTAGATTAGCATACCACATAAGTATCTGATTAATGCAAATTCATGTTTATGATTTACTGCAGCTGTATGTTTTGTCACAAACCATAAGCATTTATCTTGTAGTTCATTTCACCCAACCACACCTTAATCATCCTACCAAGACTGATTGCTTCAAGTTGAAGTTCATGGACTGAAGAAAGGTCCGTTTTGTTGACGGTCATAGCTTGATCAGAAATACTTAGCAGTAAGATGTGGTTGCAATGGACATAAGTGTCTTCGCCTAAATTTAAAATGCATGTACACAGGCAAAAATGTTACCTCGTCTAGTACATTCAGCTTAGGTCTGATGATACAACCCATGCAACAATGTGCTCTTACTACACTCTCCTAAAGGATTATTAGGAACACCCTACTAATACCGTGTTTGACCCCCTTTTGCCTTCAGAACTTCCTGAATTCTTTGTGCCATTGATTCAACAAGGTGCTGGAAGCATTTTTTTAGAAATGTTGGTCCATATTGATAGGATAGCATCTTGCAGTTGATGGAGATTTGTGGGATGCACATCCAGGGCATGAAGCTCCCGTTCCACCACATCCCAAAGATGTTCTATTGGGTTGAGATCTGGTGACTGTGGGGGCCATTTTAGTACAGCGAACTCATCGTCATGTTCAAGAAACCAATTTGAAATGAGTCGAGTTTTGTGACATGGTGCATTATCCTGCTGGAAGTAGCCATCAGAGGATCCCAGTAACTGAGCAGACTGGTCTGAAATACTCAGACCAGGCCGTTTGGCAACAACCATGCCACGCTCAAAGTTGCCTAGATCACCTTTCTTTCCCATTCTGACATTCAGTTTGGAGTTCAGGAGATTGCCTTGGCCTGCACAACACCCCTAAATGCATTGAAGCAGCTGCTGTGATTGGTGGATTAGATAATTGCATTAACGAGAAATATTACAAGTGTTCCTAATAGTCCTTTAGGTGAGTGTATATCAATTCGATATCAGCTTGTCAATAAATGGAGCGTTCCTTTGCAACTATCATGCTGTGATCCTGTATTTATTTTTTTTTTTCTCAGCAATTACTACAGAACTTCACCTCTAAATAATATTCAAATAAAACAGGGAACCGTCTTTACTAGTCCCAACGGTAAACAAAAACAACCGGTGAAGAAGAGTCACACACAGGCAATAATGTTTTACGGGTCGCAAGCAAAATCAAGTTGGGAACTGTTGAGTTTCATCATTGTAAACCAACCGGTCCATTAAAAATCAGGACACTGCACATAAATATAGAAAATATTTATTCAATAAAAAAAGCTTACACCAGTACAAAAATGCTACATTATATTACTGGGCGGAGAGACCGATGAATGCATACATACTAATAAAGGTAATAAGGCATCTTGCATATATAAAAGTGAATGGAAAAAGCACCTTCAGTTATTAAATATATAGCAATGAATATAATACATACTTGTATTACAGCATAAATTACCTGCCTAACTGATTCATTTGTTGCATGCATAATTGACATTTTTATTTACAAATGCACAAGCAATGAAGTGTAAAGTTGTGATAATGAACACTTCGAAGTATACCAGTTAATATTAGCAGTGAATAAAAACGTGTCTGTCATTATACCTCTCTCCATAATACAGGAATCAAACTTCTTGCCCTTGATCACAGACTGAATTGTGTACACATACACCAAATGAATATTTGCCACAGTTACTAAAATGCCAGATATCAATGTGCAAATATGACCATTCCATTTCTGTTTACGGCTTTCATTTTTTGATATACCCATAATCTTCTTGAGACAAAACAAGTGCAATGTGTGGACGTTTTGTGCAACAGAAGAGAAATACGTGACTGAACTTACATAATAGGACAATAATACAAACATAGCACATATTAATGTATAAGTGCATGCTACACATGACATTACTGAAATATGAAATTAGTGCTAAATAGCTGTATGGAATACTAGACCAAATCTGATTTAAGGCAGAATTCAGTATATACATAGTGTAGTAAAGAATAAGTTAAGAGGTTTGAATAAAAAGCACTTATTTGGATTTTAAAAAGCCCTTAAAGATGAACGAATAAGCCCTTAAAAGATGAACGAGTGGAACAGATTGACAAGTTACAGACACGGCGTGGCTTATGAAATAAATGCCATTAATGGTTGATGCCAGAAATATATATGCGTAATGTCCCATCCCAGCCCAGTGTTTCTAACTGATATTCAGTGCAAATGGAGCCAGCTCATTCATAACATTATCGTTTAGCTTGTAGTCTGACATATTGAAGAGAATTTCAAAAGTTACTCCTGTAAAACAAAATGTGTTCTGTTGTACAGTAACATTTTTCTCCATTATCCATCTTCCTCTGTTGGCTTGTTTTTTTTGGAATGTTTTTCTTCTCTTCCTGACTGTCATTAGACGAGTTAACGTAGGCGTACTGCTGTCATAGCCAGGCTTTGTCCATGCTGGAGTAACAGTGGTCTGCATCGGTGTGCGTCATGCTCAGTCCGTCAGAGTCCACGCAGTCAAATACGATGCTTTCCACGTCGACCTCCACATCCTCTGTAACGTGACCAACCATAGATCAAATACGTCAGCCGACGGAAACATGAGAAAATATCACAATATCCCCCATTTTACATAGCCTAGAAATCTAGACGCACCCTAACGGCGGCAAATTTAATTTGCAGCCAGCTCAGCAAACACATACCCTTTAGGGAATGTTCTCTGAAGGTAATACCTTTAGGGAACATTCCCAGAACGTTCCCTTAAAAAGGTAAAATATTTTGGAATGTTCCCTAAAGGTTCTCTTAAGGTTACTTTTTTTACCTTCAGCTAACTTTAACTAGGGAGGAGTCTAGGCACTCTCCGTTGACTTGCGAGCTGGAAAAACCAAACTCTAGTCAGGCCAATCACATCGTGTATAGAGTTGGTGGGCGGGGCTTATGGCTGCTGCTGCTGGGAACAGCGGTCTTCTGCAAGACTTGGAGTTAAGCTTTTCTTTGAGAAAAGAACAAAGAACGGACCTGAAATCCATCTTAAAAAAGGAAGATGTGTTCGGAGTTTTGCCGACCAGATACAGCAAAAGTTTAATCTATCAACTAGCTCCGCTACCTTCTTCGTTGCTCTGCCTGGTTGTAGCGCTATCCTATTGCTGTTATTCCTGTCAATGGTGAGTTCCCAGACCCAGATGTGGGTCTGACTTGTCAGGCTACATTTTACACACTGTGATATGGAAAATGGGGGGGGGGCAATCACAGAATTATCAAATGAGTGTTCAATGCATTACAACAGACAAAACTCTTCAGAAGTGTAAAATAAAACTATACAATATTGATGTTTTCTTGCCTTAAAATCATTCAATCAGACAACAGAATTGTGTAAGATGATAACAAAATATAATAATGTCACAATATATTTCCCCTTAAGATTGATAAAATGTAAATGTCAAGCTCTAGTTCAAATAATGCTGCTCAGAAAATAGCAACACACATTTGTAAAATGTAAACACTCTAAACTCCGATTAATGAGTAGACTACAATAATAATATATGACTTACTAAAATGTGTCAACCACAAACCATTAAGAGACATAGATCATCTTTATAAGGTTTCCTTTTTTGCTGGAACTTCCAATTCCCATTCGGTCCAGAATTACAGTGGTTTGAGCGTGACAGAATAATGGATCAAAAATAACCAGAGGTTGTACTTCGTGAAACAAAAGCTATAATCACCAGGGCTGGGTACAGAATTCAATCCTTTTTTAAGGCACGGACCAAATCTCCTCTAATGTATAGAGTATGAAAAAATGCCTCGTCATTCATTCAACGCCCAATTTCAATACCTAAGGAGTACATCTCATCAGCGTCAGTGAGCCAATAAGCATGCAGCATGCTGCTACCAAGATCTAATAATGCTGGTGATTGGCTGTCTACGTTACACATCGTAGAGGCACGCAGGAAGAACTCTACGTTACACACAGACATGTGGCTCAAGTAGAAGGAGCTGAAAAATAAATTGAAAGATTTGTGCCGTAATGTGTAATGTTCTAATTTCTTTTTGTTTTATAAAATTCCTATAGAATTTTTTTAACGATACCCAGCCCTAGTAATCACACTTTAAGCTATATCTAAGCTACATTTACCCCAAGGGGTACTTTGGAGGACTGCAGGGGGTATGTGAGTTTTTGTCGCTTTTTGTCACTATTTTTGACCTGTTTTTACCTTCCTTCCTTCTTTTCGACGGTCTTCTTTTTTTCTCCAAGTTTGTCGAAGTTTTTGTCACTTTTTTCAAAAAACAATTCCGCCCTTTTCAAGGTTTTTGTCACTTTCTTCAAAGTTTGTCTTCCTTCTTTCTACTGTTTTTTTTTTTGCAAGTCTGTTGCTTTTTACGAAGTTTTTGTCGCCGTTTACTTACGTTTTTTTATACCATTTTCCACCTATTCTCGCCTTTACGTTAGCATTTAAATGTTTTTCAGTTACATGGCTGTTGTTTGGTAAATCTATCGCTGGTCAGGGTGTACTTGGCTTAAAAATATAATTCGAATCGGGGTACATTATTGAAAAAAGTTTGAGAACCACTGCTATAGAGCAAGGCTAGGCAATACTGTGACTGCACCTAAGTGAGACCCTTCTTGTGCGTGGCAGACGTACCTCTGTCCGAGTCCGACCTCTCAGACGACATAGTCGACCCCTGGCTGTCATTCCTCATCCTCTCTGTGCCTCTCTGCAGCTGCTCCAGCCGAACCCGCAGCTCTCTCTGCTCCCAGCGCAGGCGGCCCTTCAGCTGCTCGGCACGCTCATCCTGCTCCTGCAGCTTCTGAAATGAGAAAGCAGAGAGACACACAAAAAAAGTGAGCAGTGGATGGATAATGTAGATCACATTTTAGACGGGATAAGCATTTTGAGGTCCCCCGGGCACTATTAACTAGCAAAATGCACACTACCGGCAGAGCTCTTAACCAGGACTTGGATCAGTACGATGCCGTGGTGGTGTGTCTACCTTTATGTGAAGTTGGGCTCGCCTCAGCAGGTTGAGCGTGGTGTTCCTCATTGAGTCAGATGACAGAGGGACTTGCATTTTGAGCTGCTCCAGGCAGTGTCTCAGCTGAGCTCGTCTACAAAGCACAACAAGCACCAACAGAATTCAGTTAAGAGTGGAAACAGGGTGTTTAAGATGGATGCTTCCTCTTTCCCTTTGGCCACCATCAAAAGTGTCTTTTTCTTTGATAGATAACATCTGATATCGTTTATTACGACAACATATTCCTCACCTGTTTTTTTCCAGCTCGTTGTGAACTGACCTGCAGTTACAGAAAAGTTTGTTTAGCTACAAAATGCATTCATGACAAAAACTGGTTCTTTGCAGTGACAGCTTGTGTGATATTATAAGGGTGCTTTGTCAAAACTGAAAGTCGAACTCCACAACCACACCCTCTTGTCGGTTGTGTGTTATGCAATGTATTTACCTATTGCCACCACCAGCAGATAGCTTTTTGCTCTTCTGTTTGCTTCTCTTGTCAGAGTGATCTGGACTGAGAGGCAGGACTGAAGCATATCCATGTTCTGCCTCTGTGCAGGAAAAAAAAATACATCACAGCTGTATAAGAAAATCATCTGAAATTCAATGGCAGCAATGTAAAAAAAATAAATAAAAATAAAAAGAGTTCCTATTATTAACGTTAGTGAGCCATAGTGCTACAAATGTACATATATACCATTTATTATCTCTTCCTAAGTTGTAAGCTGAGGAGGACAAAAGCAATCGACTGCAGTCATCAGCTGGACGTTTTTGTTTTTTGGCGCCATCACACACCACCTATTGTACAATTACTCTCTGTAGCCTCACAGGCAGAAATAAACAATACAATTTCACCAGTGTGTACACAGTGAATGAACAGTATAGCTTTTCCTGTCTTACTTTTTATTCACCGTACTGAGCGTTCACCGCCGCTCGGATTCATTTTCAAATTGGACCAGATTGGCGCCTTTGAGTACAATGATGTGACCGATATGTAGGTCACTGAGTCAATGGGAAAGATCGCATAACTTACAAACGCGTTCTAGCAAGAATATTGATGATTTCTCGAACAATCGCATTGTATTAGCGTTGTATCTATATTGTGTTTTGCATGCAAAGTTATAGTCGCTTCATTGTGAATTCTGTTGTTTGAACAATAACCAACTTCCTCCCCTGTAGACTGACAGTTATCATAAAACACCAACCTCGGTCTCTTCTCTCCAGAAACTCAGCAGCCCGAAGAAGCACCTGGATGTTGCAAACGTTTCCGTCCATTATTAAGTCTGTTAAAATAAAACAACCGCGGGTAAACAACCTACAGTGGTGTAAGCGTCAGTAGCCAGAAGTAGATGAAGCTGTGTCTGCTGTCTCAGTCTGTGTCCTTACGTCCTCAATCCACAGAGCCCCAACACTGACGCTGCATTCACGTGTTCCACGTAAGCTCGGACATTTGAAAGTACAATCGTAATTACGATCCAGCGGCGGGCACCAAGTTGCTCGGATATATTACAAAAAGGACCACCTAATTGGCATGTGTTGCTTTATTTTTGTAAAAAGAGAGGACTCATATAGGTGACATATTCATTTAAAAAAGTTTGACAATAACAAGAATGACAATTAAGATCTAGAAGGTCTAGATGTTTTAACGTCATATCACTGTCAAGTAAAGATTCACTTTCGCTCTTGGATCCATACCTTTCTCTTAATACACCCATGGTCCGTGTATGGGTCGTTTAGGCATATTAGCCTACAAGGACAACATTTCTGAAAGCATTTGAAGGCATCGACAGCCAAGCCCCCATCCCCTCCTCATGTCCTCCTCTCAAGCATCTTTATTTATTCAAACATTTACTATTTTGGCTAACTATATTGATTTGTGCTAGATTGGCATGTGCTTGTGCATATTTAATATTTTTTAATAATAATAATTTTATTTGATATAGCACATTTTACAGACAGAGTCACAAAGTGCTTCACACAAAAGACATTTGTTAAAAATACAGTAGGAACCAAAACAGAAAATAAACAAGCAAAAACAAATACAATACCAATGAAGATTAAAAGACTAAAAAACCCAAATTACATTTGCCTCTATTATATGAAAACCTAAACAGTCGCCTGTGAGCTAAAGTTGTACAAAGATGCATTAAGTTACATCGTTTGATATTTATACACTTACGTTTTATCTTACTCTCCCCCTCTACCGATGTCTGAAAAAACATACATTTACCTCAACTACAGCCTACATCGATCTCATTTTAATTCTATAAATAGATTTTTAAAATATACACTTTGGACATATACCTGCGTATTTAGCTATCATAAAATTATATGCTCAATAAATATGTTTAAACACTAAAACAATCGTTTGAATAGCTGGTTTAAGCGGAAGGATGTGTTTAATTGTCTTTTCATACACAGAAGAAAGTGGGAGGAGAGAATTGCCCTTACTAAATATGGCGGTGTCTGGCTTCACTGCCTGTGTCAGGTTTCAGTTGCATTCTCCTTATGGGAGTGAAGCCTCTTTGCCAGTAGTATCTTTAACCTATGAACCCCTGAGTGTGCCAGCCCTCCGCCATATTGACTGTTGTCTTGACTGGAGGAGATAGAGAACATTTTGAGGTCCGGGAAGAAACGAAAGTGTGCTCTTCAAATCATCGAAACTGGTGCAAACTTGACCAAAGCGTATTATAAACACCCCCGTAATGGCAAGGAAGAAAAGCAAGCAGCAAGGGGTCGCCCAGAAGGAGCTTGCGCCTGGACAGCAGACCGTAACGTTGCCGAAGAGCCCAGTCTCTCCCGGCGATGCAGCTGACGGTGGCGGGGGAGATGCTGGGCTGGATAGGCTGGCCACTACCAGGGCGAACCAGGTAGGTTAGCTAGCAGCAAGCCAATCGCTGCTTTTAAAATAGGCTAGCTAGCTTCTGAGCTAGCACCTCTCTGCTAATCCAAGCATCCCCCATTGTGCTTTTATTTAATGTAACGTTAGTTAGATCCTGCAGAGGTGAAGTTATATATGCATCCGCTGGCTGATTGAAAGCTATTTTAATCAGTAGTCGTAGGTGTTAAGGTCTCACGTCGTTTGATATGTTAATTAAATAAATAATACGCTCAACTTAGCGAGCAGACTCGTCTACTACAGGCGGCGTTGAAGCAGTGTGGCTAGCATTGCAGCCCATCTCCTCTGATGGACAGGTGACATTGTGCCTCGGACAGGTCGTCCCATTTCCAGCGTTTACAACTCTTCAACCTTAACCAGAAGGCTAGCCGGGCTACCATAACCAGCTAGCGTGCTGCAAACGTGCTTACTGCCTGCACTTGAACCCATCCACAGGAACCACTCAGCCAACAGTAGCTAGCTAGCTCAACAGCTGCTAGCTAGCTAGCTAATAAGCTATTTAGCTGAAAGAGAGAACCGCTTCATAATAGGGCTAGCTAACTCCCAAACATGGTTTGAGTTGTTTTTTCGACTCCATACTGCTGTTGTTTTTTGCTGTACCGCACTACTTTATCGGAGTGTGACAGGAGCCTATGTCAAAAGTTTCAGTGCATGCAGTTATCAGCCAGTGATGCCTAACGTTAGCAAAAAATCGAAGTCAGTAACATTAGCTAAACTGAGGGTAAACACTAACCTCAAAGAGAAGATGGTACGCTGCAGGCTGGACCACTGTCGCCTCAGCAACCAGCTAACCTTACATCTGACCTCTGAGCCTTACAACTTGCCTGACTTTTGCTTGGATTACATTGTATACCAAATGTGTAAGATGCCTGTCTAGACACATCTCATAACTATAAATATTTCATTTTTAGGCAGATTTGTGTTGTACTTTGTACTTTTGAATAATCTGGTTATCTCTAAAAGGTAATATCTATCACTATATCCTACAAGTATGCGGTATCCAGAAAATACTGGGAAACATCTAGCTGTGTCTATAACACATAACTTGATTTAACCTTTCAACTGGAGGACACCTTTGTATTAGACTGAATTTGTTTTAGCTAATTGTACATAATAAACTGTAAACTGAGTGTATATGCACAAATATAATTATAGATCTGTCTGTCCGTTTGATTGCCTGCTTTGTTTAGTTGGCATTGTCAAATATTGTAAAGTAGAGCTGGGCAATATATTGATATTATATCGATATCGTGATATGAGATTGGATATCGTCTTAGATTTTGGATATCGTAATATGGCATAAGTACTGGTTTTAAAGGCAGCATTACAGTAAAGTGATGTCATTTCAGGATTTACTAGACTGTTGTAACTGTTGTAAATTGTTCTATTATTTGCCTTTACCCACTTAGTCATTATATCCACATTACTGTTCATCTTATTGTGTAAATATTTTGTGAAAGCACCCATAGTCAACACTACAATATCGTTGCGATATCGAGGTATTTGGTCAAAAATATCGTTATATTTGATTTTCTCCATATCGCCCAGCCCTATTGTAAAGACATCTGACTGAATAGACCCTAGTTTAGCCCTTCTTCTAGTGTTTAACTGGTTATCACAGGCTAATACTTGACCTCCTCTATACTCTTTCTCTACCTAGCCTATGCACACCTGCTGCCTCCTGTGCCACCGAGAATTTAAGGACTGGGGAGCGAACTCTGTGAACGGACTCCCTGGGGGCCATGGGACCAAGCTGGCTGACGCAGTGCCTGCGCTCTCCCAGGCCTTATTGCGGGAGGCGCCAGGGCGTAAGCTTGCTGATGCAGTGCCCTCGCTGTCTCAGTCCCTGCTTGGTGAGGTGCCTCTGTGGATATGTCAGAGCTGCTGCAAGAGTGTGGAAGAGGAGGAGAGGCGGAGCACCCAGGAGCAACCCACGCCGGTAAATAAAAGAAGAATGATTTGGGTTATATGTGTGAATCCTTTTCACAACTTCTTTTTAAAAGATTTAGTTAAACTGTGTTGTCTCTGTCGACTGAGGTAATGTCATCTTTATTTAACACACAACGCATTGCATTTGCATGTGCTTACTCGCTAAACAGATCTGCCTGTCTAAATGTCATGTTGGATTTAATAAGTTTAAACATGTAGTCTACTTTTTGCCTCTTCAGAAGTAACTTATTTTGTAATTGTGTCTCTGTGGCATATGTAAGGCAGCGGCAGCTATTAACTTTGCTTTCTTAGTTGTTTTTACATAAATACTTTTCATGAAATGCAAATTTTGAAGACTTCTTTATCATCCTTAAGCTTGACTGCAGATTAACATGGTGTTCAAGATGTTTTGTTGATATTGGCTTAAACTTGCAAATATTCAAAATAGCAAAAAAGGAACAGAAGAAGGGATTTTTGAGCAGTTGCCTGCAGAGGTTCGTTTTTTGGTTACTCATGGTTGATTAATGCATTATTATACATACATATATATACATGTATTTTTTATCCATGAAATTCACACAAAAAAACAAAAACAAACAAATAGACAGGACGGAGTATAACAAAATAAAACAAACAAACTGCCAGCTCACATAAGGCATGTCAATCTGTACAATGACTGAAATGTCCACAAGTGGGTTGAGGGTCCGAAATGAGTTCATGGCGGCTCAAAGCACAATGCCATACAGTACAGTACAATACAGTCCGATACAATTAGTTCCCAGGTTGACACCTCTCCCTCCTAATATGTTCAATAAAGGTTCCCCAGATCTTAGGAAACTTGGGGTGGGCATTGGACAGAGTATACCAAATTTCTTCAAGGTATTTCCAAGAAACCATGTAATTTAGCCATTTTTAAAGCAAGGAGGGGAAACTTATTTCCACTCTCTCAGGATGACCCTCTTTGCTATGACCATACCAAACATTAGGGCTTGTTGTAACCTGATATTTCAGAGAGCCCATCAGGGATTAGTTGTCTGCTACGTCGCTGTACAAATAAAAAATGTCATCCCAGAAACTCTTGAGCTTAGGCCAAGACCAGAAAAGATGACCTAGGGTCCCGTCACCCGACTTGCACTTATCACTGATTAATGCATTTTTAAAGATGTTTCTGCTTGTCTTGTCACACTCCCTTGAATATATTACAAGATAATATTGGTAGTTACTTGGTGCCAACATCTAAGGCTAGGTACACAGCCCTGTGATTAACCAGTTGGGTTTTCTTTTCTTTTATTCAGCTACCATTGTCACACTCTTCCTCCTGCAAGTCCCAGAGCTGTGGGAACGGTTACCCGGAGCAAAGTACTGTGGATTGGGACCCGAGTTCCTTCCTGTCAGCCCACAAACTGTCAGGTCTCTGGAACTCTGCCCACACCAACGGAGGGGAACACTGCAACCACAACACTTCGTCACACTCGCAACAAGGTCTGTCATCAAAGGGTAAAACACAGCTCCAGAAAACATTTAATGACAGTGACAGTAATTGCTGAACACATCACAAACCTAAATTTCACGCTGTGTTGCGAGTTTCAGTATCGTGAAATGGACAAAGCCTTTGTTAGAATCAGAGGTCTACAGAAGGCTTGTTACCTTACAACCCAAGCAATAAATGTGTGATACGTTTTTTACCACTTTTTCAGGTGTTATTACTTCTGAGAAGAACAAAGAGAAATCTCGTACAAGCTTACAACGCTGTACTTCCTGAGGTCTATAAAGCTCAGTATAAAAGGTGGAAAAATTATTTAAGATAAGCTTGTGGTCAAAAACTTACCAAATGCATTTGGATGATGGGAGATACATTTTAAAATAACAGACTTTTCAGTGAAGGTGATTTGACGAAATCAGAGAATATGACTCCTTGTAATTAATTGAATTGAATCCTCATCGGAGAACAGTTTACTATTTTGCGTAGAAATGGAAGTGTCCATCATACTAATCAATTCTGCCAAGATCTTAATAGCTACATAAACTACAGAACTAAGCATTTATTGCATGCCTGGACAGTGTTTCTTTTCGGATTTTCTTTTAGCAGTGGAGGGGGGTTAGGATTAACGAAAAGTTTGCTGATCCCAGACTCCCCACCAGCTACCAGCCTGCTGTGACCGCAGCGCAGGGGTTTGCGCTGGCTGAATTCAAGTTGCTACAGCAGCTACAGTGAAGTAGTCTCGTAGTGGCAGGAAGTGAGGCAGAATGGGACGCGGGGTGTACTAGCTAGCTAAATGTATTCATAAAATTCAGTGCTCCATGTATTTTCCAGGATAACCGTAGCTGTCTTATTTTGCGGGTCCCACATGAGTGCGCTCTCAATGGGAACACAGCCGTCAAGGCTTTCGTTCCTGTTTGTCACAGACAAATGGATGTACTTGCACTGTTTATTTGGTTGTCATGACTTTGCCTCCTGTCACTGTTCCAGTTGCTCACCCTCAAAGTGGAAAGAGAGCATACGACCGTTTGTTTGAGTTCAGTGGAGCGTACAGCTCTGCAGAGTCGTGTAATTGCGACTTCATGACCTTTCATAAAATTCTGAAGCAGTGGCGGCAATAAATGTATAAACCGAAACACAGCTGGACTTACAGACCAATATGACGAAGACTCAAAAATTGACCCTCAAAAAACCCTCTGTCATGGAGTGTGAAAAGTGATCATCTTTCACACGCACTGTAATTTTGTTTCTTGAAATATTTCAATGCACAAACCTCCTCCAATGGAATTCTGATATGGTGCATTATGATTCCTGACTTTTCATGATGGCTATTATACTTGTTTCCCAGGAAGTCTGGTCATGAAGAATGAAAAAAAGTGGAAATCAAAAATTCAGATGCATTAAGAAGTTTTACATTGAAATTGAACCATGGTGTATCTTAGCCCAATTCTTTTAACACATAGTGTTAAACAGATTTATTTCTTTGTCATTTGGCTGTTCAGTGGTTTCATAGGACTGTATTACAAACTAATTCCAATGCACTACCTAGCTATATCATTTACTAGCCATAAGAGGAGAACTGAATGTGAAAGTGAGACATTATGATCTTTTTTTGGCTCCAGTCAAACCACTTTGTAGAGGCTACCTGGTGCATAACTTTGGTTGTATTTCTAGTTTAGCAAATACTCACAATGGGTCATGATGCAAAATTGCATTTAAACTAGTGTAAGTGAAAGTAGTCATACATGATGGCATATGTGCTCAGTGAGTGAAGCTGTGCCCTTCTGCATGGGCAAAGTTACATTCGAAATGGTTTAATTTGATACATTTTGTTGATGTTTGCTGGTGACCAATTGTGTTTTTCAACTAGAAGTAATATCAAACATATTTGCATCTTCATTACATACTATTGCAAAGGTTTAGGTGGGTTTTATTTTAGTGACTTGTATCAACTTCTACTGGCAGAAGAGTTACTTTTGTACAACAGAAATCGTATGTTAAATAGTTCAAATGTTGTGGTACTGCTTCCTCATTTTTATTTTGGTTAGCATGAAGGGGTTTTATCCTTAGGGCTTAACAATGTCTTTCAATGCTGGCTTCTTTCTCATAGCAGTGAGAAATGTATTTATTTATTTATTCGGGACAGTGCAAATTAAATGATCACCATTCGACACTTAAACATGTCTAAAGATGCCTCCAAAGAGCATGGACTTATTTTTACAAAACATAAACCACAGTCCAAAGCTCTCTAACTCTCCGAGACGTTATGGTGATTTTGTGATATGGACAGTAAAAATCATCCGAATTTCTCCCCCTAAATCTTTACACCTTTTGTAAGATATTTTAACATAATACACCAACAAATGAATTGGTAAATACTTTTTGAAAAGCTTTAACCAAGCTTTAGCGTTGGCAAAGTTTTTGAAAAGCATGGCTGTAATCAAAACAAGTATTTCGCTTTATTGTAACCGTTAACATGTTGTCTTAAATCGATCAATTCCCTTTTTTTGTCTGTAGGTTTAACACCAGGATCAGTCTGTCATGAGAAAAGAGGTCTTCATGAAGCGCCTGGGAAATCCGCTAAAACATCGGTGACCAAAGTCTGTCCCTACAGTCACCCATCCTCCCAGAATTCCAGTGGATCTTCTGCTGGGAACCCCCTGTCTACCTCAGCAGACCTTTGTAAGACCACTCCCAAGCACTTCAAGACCATGTGCCGTCGACCAACGCCACCAGGTATTATTTCCTGTGACTCTTAGAGTTCAATAGCATTTTATGAAATCAGAACCCAGTATAGAATCCACTTATCAAGCTTCTTGTTTAAAAGATCTCATTGAATCTGCAGTGTTTAGGTAATAGGAAGATGTAAAAAGATAAGAATAAAAAATGCATCTGACAAATTACAGTAATAAGTGTAGTTTACTCACTTTGTTATTTACAAGTTGTTGTTTTTGTTTTTTTTAAAGAGTAACTTACTGTTATGGACACCATCATTTAAACAATATTTATTATATTGCACAGATCTTGTAGCATGACAAACTTCCGGCAAATTTGAGATTTGCTCTGCAAGTCAGTCTGGCGAAGAGCCCATTCAAACCCATTTCCAATGTCCTCAAAATTGAGGCACCAATCACAACCGCTGAGGCGGGCTTTACGCGACGAGGATAGCGCAGCGACGGCGAACAGCTTTTTGTTTACATTCAACATGACGGCTACCGAAGCCGTAATTCACGTGCTCGGCCATGACCGGCGACCGGCAGGTCAGTCTGACATATGCCGATTTCATGCAGGTCAATGCTACAATTAACTGACAACATAAGTTATACAAGTTACAGTTCTCAAGGACGCACGCACACACGGACTCTGTCTCTTTTTCCTTTCTCTCAACTTCTCCGCCGTGTGTGGTAGAGGTGTGAATCTTCACTGATCTCCCAATTCGATTATCATTATCCCGTCAGCGATTCGATATCTCGATGCATCACGATGCGTCATCACGATGCGTCATCACGATGCGTCATCACAATGCGTCATCACAATGCGTCAAATACAATTTTCTATTAAAGCCATATAGGATATTTAATTCATAGCTTTAAAAACAAAACATTCTGCAGTGCTCTAATACTAAATAAATTGGATACATAAAACTACAGCACTGAGCACATGGCACTTCCTGAATGTGCAAAACATACCAGAATATGTAAACATAAATGTTGTTAGGCCTACATTAAATTGTAAACGGAAGTAATCGATTATGGCCAGGCCGATTATTGATGTAGCATCGTCCATGTCCCCGATTCGATGCATCGATTATTTGATTAATTTCAACACCTCTAGTGTGTGGCGCGTACCCAATCGCGGTGTGAAGCGCGTGTCGGCGCTATTGTTGCCTGCAACATGTCAGCTGTTTAGAAATTCTTCAGCGTGTGTGCAGAAGATAACAAGTTTGCAATATGCAACACGTGCAAGGAAAAAGTAGGGCGTGGAGGGACGACACCAAAAACCAAATCACATTTTTTTTTAGTTGGATATTGGATGTGAAAAGCGTCACCTGGATCGTTGGTCTGATTGGTTGAAGGACTATCCAGTTGCGCCCAGAGGCATTTGAGCGGCGGCTATTGGTGACGCCCCTTTTGGAAATGAACTGTCAATGAAGCTTTCCCAGACTCACTCTCAGTTCCAACTGAGGAGGGTCTGGTGTCAGCCAGGCTACAGATCTTGTTTTTAGATGGAAAAACTTTTTTTTGTACTTAAAAATATTGGCTAGCCAGTGCTTGTAATTTAAGTTGAAAGTAAACTTATTTAATCTATAGAAAAGTGGACAATTTAGCTTACATTTATGACATTAGTGGTAAATGCATTAATGGTATTGGTATACTACTCATTTGAGGTAGTGTGTATATTGACGTATTCCGGTAATTAGGAAATCCCATTAAATAAACTGCGGACCAGAACACAAACTGATGCACTAATGTAAAAAGAGGATTCAGCGTTTGTGATCTTGAAGTCATTTTTATTCATGTTTTCCACTGTCCAGGTGAAGCCTTCCACCCCAGTGACCACCATCAACACACAGACTTGTCGGTACCCCCCAACAGTCCCACTGGCCTGTCTTCCCAGCATTCCTCCCTCCTGCCCCCGAAGCCAAACTCTGGGCAGCACGGCCACGTAACCTCCTCGTCTGGCACCGGTGTGGCAGCCCACTCTCCCTTCCCCCCGCTGGTCCCAAACCTCCACGGCCCTACAGCCAAACTCAGTTCTCCCGGTCCAGACAGCCCAACATCTGTCCATAAGCCCAGCCCGTGCAAAAACTCCCACATTCCTGCCGTGAACACACAACACAGCAAACTGGGCACGTCTATCATGGGCTGTAACCACCCTTGTAATGGACACAGTGCGGGAACAGTGGCCACTTCAAATGTGGGGGGCCATCTGACAGCTGGGGTCTGCAGGTTAGTAATACTATCTCAGCATTGTTTCAAATTTTTGTGAAATTGAGAAACCATTTCTGTAGCTGTGTTGATTCAAAATACAAATGCCTTCTGATGGTTTGAAGGGACCAGGCATGTAAGGGGCACAAAATGACTAATGGGACGTTGTGCCACCCTTCGTCTGAGCTGGAGGAGGGGGAGGATGAAGATAGCAGCTCTGAGAGGAGCTCCTGCGCCTCCTCTTCCACCAACCAGAAGGACGGGAAGTACTGCGACTGCTGCTACTGCGAGTTCTTCGGACACAATGCGGTACTTTGAAACGTTTTGTTCCTCTGCTCTTTTTAAGTAGCAATTAAGAGTTCCCTTTGCTATTACGTACTTGTTAAACATTAAAGACCAAAGCTGACATGAAAATATTTTGCTATGTATTATTTGGTCCCAGCCTCCAGCTGCACCGACCAGCCGTAACTACGCTGAGATCCGAGAGAAGCTCCGCTCACGTCTGACCCGGCGTAAAGAGGAGCTGCCTCAGCGTCAAGATTCCGATCTGACGGTGACCGGTGCCATCGACAACCGGGACGTAGATGAGCTGCTAGACTTCATAAACAGCTCTGAGCCCAAACCTGTCAACAGTGCCAAGGCCGCCAAAAGGGCCCGACACAAACAAAAGAAGAAGGTGTGAAACAATGTGTTTTGAATGTTTGATTTGATATTTTTCATTTTCATTTTTAATGTATAGGGCTGGGGGTTGGTTTCAAGATTTCGACACCAGTAGCCATACAATAATTAAGAACGACCAAAACCTTATTTGATACGCTGCTTAGTAATATTAACATGTATTCTTCAAAACCTTTTTTCTTTTTTAACAAAAGAAGACATAGTAATAATATTAAGTGTTGTCTAAACACAAGCCCCTCTACAAGAATTTACTCAAATAGAGTAAAAATGCCAAGATTTAAAGTTCTAATCTATTTCAGTCCAAGCAGCTGTATACACATTCGGTTTGCATTAGCTTTAACTTAGTCTGGCTCACCAGATGTGCAGTGCTGGGATACAGCCTGACATCCCTCCCCTTCCGCTATCTATTTTTGCAAAATCACGGTTGCTGCATCCAGGGCTTAGCGCCGCCCAGGATGATTGTGACTGGCTTAAAGAACCCTGTCCCAGAATAGATAAGTGGTGCAGCCAGACCTCACCCTAGCACTGACACAGTGCAGAGGAGATAGGTCAATAACTCAATACAGCTCTATTATGGCATTAATAGAGTGAACAGTAAACAATGAGGCTGATATCAGTGAGATTAAATAACAAATGGTAACACTGGATTACATAAATGCATCATTTCCTATTAGTTCCTCATGTGTTGGTAGGCTATTTGAATCCTGTTTGGAAATGAAGACTACTGTATAGAGAGGTAATTGCATAATGTGTATTCAGTGAATGACTATTGCTAAAAACAATTACGATAATTACCAAAAATTAAATTAATTAATTTAAGAATAAGTAAACAAGATTAAAAGTCTGACCAGACATTTCATTCCAAATTTCAGTTGTTTTGATACTCGGTGCTACAGATACGTTTTGGTCAATACCAAAAAGAAAGTATCGAGCTCTTAATCCTGTACCATTTCTGTTTCAGGAAAAAGCTCAGCAGGGCATGGGTGCTGCAGGCAGTGACCCCCACTCCAATCTATCTGAGCCTGTCGACGACGAGCCCATCCCCGACGGTCCAGAAGCCAGTCGGTTGCTCGATTGGCCTCAGCTGGAGCTCGAGCGCGTCAACAGTTTCCTCACCAGTCGGCTGGAAGAGATTAAGAACACCATCAAAGACTCAATCCGGGCCTCGTTTAGCATGTACGACCTCAATCTGGATGTTAATGACTTCCCAAAGAAGGCAGCCACGTTGGAGGGCAACCATTTACTGTCCCATCTCAATGGTTCCTCTGACCTGCAGCAGATAGACCTTGACTTGGCCCCTCTTTCACTGGGAACCTTTAAGAGCCACCTGGACCTGGTAAATGGATGGGAGGAAACAAACAACGTCTCGTCCCCTAATACCACCAGCACGGCGTCGGGGCTCACTGCTGGGTCCAAGGACATCCAGCGGTTGCACACTACCCCAAGTCTCTCGAAGCTCATAAGGGTTCGGTCCCCAGAAAGATGCACTTCCACTGGATCTGACAGTTTGCCACAGGTGCCAGCCCACGCTACAGCTAAATCGAATGAGGATGCCCCCGATCCCAAGAACACAACAGTTGGGAACGGTGGTGCAAAGTCTAAGAAGAATAAAAAGCAGCAGCAAAGACAGGAGCAATCTGTGTCTGAGCAAAATTCCAACAAAGCAACCAAAGCTGCCTCCGGGAATGAGTGTAGAGAACCGTCTTCCAACGGCTCAAAATCTGGTAACAAACAGCCCCAGCACTCTGCAGACAACCCGAGAAATGGGCCCAAGAAAGCTGAGGAGGGCAGATCGTCTAAACATGCAACAAATGGTGGCCTCTCAAATTCACAAAGAGGGAAAGGTGACACAGAAACACGAGGCGGCCGATCTGAGCAGGATTTAGAAAGAAAAGATCATCCCACCGGTCCAGCAAATGGGCAGCAACAGCAGCAAGCCAAGGGGAAAAATAAGAAGAACAAGAACAAGGGTGAAAAATCCAGCAGTGCTATTGGTACAATAAACTATCTTTGCCACTGTGTGCAAAATTTGAATTGTTTCTTAATTTGTCATGTATTTAGCTAATGTCTCATCTTCATCCGTATTCCCTAGATGATGTATTTCTCCCTAAAGATGTGGATCCAACAGAAATGGATGAGATTGATCGGGAAGTGGAATACTTCAAAAGGTAGGCGTAACATAGCAGTGTATCAGGATACTTAAAAAACAAACTGAGCTAAACTGTTTGTATTGATTTAACATTAACCACATCCCTTAAACTGAGCATTATTTCTTCCTCCTCTTCCTGTTTGTCTGTCTTTGTTCCCTCTAGGTTTTGTCTTGATTCTGCAAAACAAACTCGCCAGAAGGTAGCAGTGAATTGGTCTAACTTCAGCCTCAAAAAGGTTCCTTCCAATGCAGCTCAATAACTTGGACGAGTGCCAGAAAAAACCACCACACACCACAAACTCTTTCAGTAGAGCCCCATTTGGCCTGAGGCCTTCTCTCATTCCCTGTTTTCTTCTCTTCCTTACTAAGCCAAGGGACCCTGGTTCAAAAATCATACTCTCCATTCAGAGGACTGAAACATACCTTGTGGCTGACAAGCCAGGGATCATTGTCATGGCCAACTCTACCCTTTGCTATTATCGCAATGTCCACTAAATGAGAGATGCAAAAATGGAAAAAAAGTCTGTTGAATCCACTGCATCCATGTGCTTACGTATGTAGTATGTAAACAATTACCTTATATGAAATAAATGTTTTTATCACAAATCTGAGACATTTTAACGTTGTTAAACTTCTGAATTCCAATCAGTTCAATTTGGTGCTTATTACAC